>NC_089255.1:31528250-31588250 GCF_963930625.1 Muntiacus reevesi | reverse complement strand
TTTCAGGAAAAAATAGAGGCAATAAAATTTGAGAGCAGACAACTTACTGTGCATAGTTTCTATATTAAACAAAGATAGACTTTTGTAGTTTCTTAGATGATCCTTCTTTTGTAGTTCTTTGATGCCAGGGAGGTAAGATTAGGGAGCCCTAGGAGGTAAGTGGCTTCAAATAGCTGTGAAGACTAGACTCTTTGAAGGAAAGTTTTGGGTATTAATGCTCTGGTATTTCCTCAGAAGCCATGCTTACATGCATTCATTGACAGAAAATTTTTTTGAAAATTATTTTTTTTAATGAGGAAGTTCTTGCTTTAATAATTTGTTGGGGTGCATTTATACATCTTCGAAGTTAATAATCATTGAAATATAGCACAGTCCTAACTTTGACAATTAAAACCCCTCAATCCCTGGGGTCGGAAAGATCCCCTGGAGAAGGAAATGGTAACCCATTCCAGTATTCTTGCCTGGAAAATCCGATGGACAGGGAAGCCTGGTGGACTACAGTCCATGGGGTTGCATAAGAGTCAGACACGACTTAGTGAATAAATAACAACAAAGGTAAAAATACTATGCGAAAAATCATAACATTTCCATGTTCTCATGTAACTTTCCTCAATGCTATATAAGAATTATAATATTAAGTTCCTGTTTCTCTGTTTAATTTTAAAAGGAAGAAATACTGCTTTTAAAAACTCATGTCACTGAAGTAATTGTATCCTTAACTATATACCAACAAGCAAAATTCATCGGGTGACATATTGACAGAAGACAGGTATACTAGGAATAAAGGACTTACTTTCTTGATAGGAGGCTGTCTCCAGGGCCCCAAATAAACATTCACAAAACTGAAATTTCAAGGAGCTTTTTCAGTTGAAGGTAGCTCAGCTAGTTCTTTTGTATAATAGATTTAAATGTCCCTGTACAGCCTCTCAACCTGAAGATATGAAATATCTTCATCCTGCTTGCCCCATCTTTCCATCAGTGGTCTTCCAACAATCTTTCTTGCTACAACAGCCATTAATAATCAGACGTCCACTTTGTGGAACTTCCTCATGGGAAGCAATAGCTTTGTTTTACCTCTTTCGGTTTGACCATGTTGACAATTTTTTCTAGACTAGATAAAAGCTTGTTCAGTTCGGACTAAAGTACTGTGCCAGGGGAATTCCCGGGTGGTCCAGTGACTAGGACTCAGTGACTTTCACTGCCCTGGTTTGATCCCCGGTTGGGGGACTCAGATCCCGTAAGCCGAGTGGTGCAGCCAAAAAAGAACTGTGCTGGGAGAGTTACCTTGGGAGCCAGCTTCTCTTTCTAGCCTTCTTCTCTTTCCCTTTAGAAAGGCTCATTAACTCAGTGACTTGGTTTTCTTACTTGTGAAATGGAAAGATGAGGAGACAAAAGAATTGGTGTGTGCACTCCTGTTGTAGGTTAAGAGGGCTCTGAAAATGAAAGGTGGTTTTGTTAGAAGACCTTCCCAGCCCTGATTAAAATATGGACAGGAACAGAGTGGTAGCCAGAGGAAAGCAATCATTTTTCTCGGGAATCCATCAGTCTAGAGGTGCCAGATGCTTTTCTTTGCGGCTTACTCTCGAAGGGCAATAATAGTGTTCTCGGTGGGGTTGAAGACAGGGTCAATGTCAGGCCCTCTGTCAGTGAATCCCCAAGCCCAATTTGAAGCCTAATTAAATGAGTAGGTGGCTGGGTTAGTGGTAAAAGAGGCTGCACTTCTTTACAGCAAAGACAAGTCATTTTCCAAGGTGTGTACGTTGTCACTCCCTGGCAAGGAGAGCAGACACCGGAAAATACATTGTAATATTAGGACATCATGAGTAAGCTGGGAATTGAGGAAAATAATTTTGTAATAAACATATGGAATAATTGACCAGTGGTGCAGGAAATCTAAATGAGGAGCAGGGACAGCTGGACACTTCCATCTCCAGAGAAAAAGGATTGAAGAAGAGAGTGGTAGACCAAGGAGGTGGAGTTGAGATAAACCTAAGGGAACGAGCCGGCTGGACTGAATACCTTCTCCCTGCTCAGCAGTTTCCACCACGGTCATTTGTTAAAACACCAAGCTGCCGTCTTTGCTGATTATTTCCAAGTTACATCTATGTTTCTGAATAAAAATCCATTTGAATCTCAAGTCAGATTTGCCAGGTGCTAGATTCATTGTCAGCATTTAATGTGCTGAGACTGCCGATGCTAAGGAAGGGAAGGTTTAAAAAAAGCGTTGAATTCCTGGTTGGCAAGCTTGAGGTGAAAGACTTCTCTTTCCTTGGCCTCCTATGCCAGAGAAACCAGTGACCCAGGGAAGAGGCAAAGATGGCTGGGGATGTGGGGCCAGAAAACCTCATGAAGTCTTTTGCTAAAACTAGAGTGTTTTATTTTTTTCTTTTCATTTTTACTTTTTATTATGTGTTGAAGTAAGTGTTGTGATAGTTTCATGTGATCAGCAAAGGGACTCAGTCATACATATACCTGTATCCATTCTCCCCCTAAACTCCCCTCCTATCCAAGCTGCCACGTAATACTGAGCAGAGTTCCCTGTGCTATACAGTAGGTCCTTGTTGGTTACCCCATTTTAAATACAGCAGTGTATACATGTTTTCTTACCGACAGTCACTCCTGTGAAAGAGCTGAGTTTGTATTAGCTTCGGGTCTCCAGTCTCTTTCCAGCTCTACTAGGCTTCCAGTTATTCCGTCTCCATGGTCATATGATCTTTTCTTGGGGACCTGCAGTTGTTTCTAGGAGGAAAACCAAAGGGAGGTGGTAAGAGAGATTAAAAGACGTGAAAAGAAAAATACACATGGTTAATGTTTAACCAGAGGGATTGCCTGGAAATTTAATGGATTTCATTTTGCTCTGTCTACAGCAAATGGAACTGAGGGTGACCAGAGCATCAACCCCTGGCCTGCCAATTTTGAATAAGAGGGACTATTACCATGTTTTCCTACTTTACTTTCTGCAGCAGATTCCTGACATTCCCACCCTGGTCTGAAAATGGAAGGCATCCATTGTACCTAGGCAGCTGTGCCTCCAATCCATTGCCAGGTCACTCCAGCATTTCTGGACACCTTCTATCCTGTAGAGATGCGAGTACCATTTCCAGAAATTGAGATTCAGTCCAAATTTGGCCAAGCGGCTGAGACTCAGCAAGAGCCTTTTAAAAGTGGTAAACAAAAGGAATGGAGGGGGGAATAAAGGAAGGGGATGCCAGCGAGGGGACTCAAAGGGGAGGTTTGCTGCAATCCTTTACATTCAATTATACCAGCTCCTTTGTGCTTTTCCCTTTCGCTCTGCAAAGAAAGAATGAAATATGGTTTTCATAGCAAGCTGGCAGCATTATCTCAGGATGCATATTTCTTTGCTGGGTTGGAATGCCAATAAGGGGAGAAAAGAAGTTCCTCGTTTAGAGGAAAGTACAGGGCTACAGAGAAAACACAAAACAACAAAAAAGGAATGCAACAAGTTTCTGAAATACTTCCAAAAACTACCCCTTAAAGAAAATATTTAAATGAGAACGCCTTTGAAGATAAAATTTCTCATGGTAAACCTTACCATTTTTTAAGACCTCTAAATATGAAGGGGGGAAGAATCAGCCAAATATGTAGACTATTTTTGATATTTGAAGATTTTTAGAATTGGCCCCCTCTCTTTCATTGATAAAGACAATAAACTCCACAGACAAATCCTGGGTTAGGCAGAAGGCTCTACCTATTTATGCACTTCATTGTAGCAGTATTTGGAAGAGAGACAAAAGTTTACTCAAATAAGTCCTTTTGCCATCTCTATTGGCATGATCAACATGGTTTCTCAGTGGGTTACATGATATTAAAGTAGAATGATACTGACTTGCTATGTGCTTATTTTTAAGTAAGAAAAAAATGGGGACAATCCATTGAAAATATTACAGAATTATAGCAGTCAATTCACTAAGTATCCCTAACCCCAGGTACAGATCAATAAAGCTGTATTTTTTAAAAATTAATAAACAGGAATCTTCAAATTACCCTCTAATTTACTTCTAGCATGTAGAAAATAGAAGGGGGCTTGTAAATGAAACAGAACTTTTAAATTAGAAGCTATTAAAAAGAAGGTAAAAAGATGTATGAGAATATACCAATACCATGTTGTTTACTTTCCCTAAATTTTTTGCCCTTAAAAATGTCAGTCTTTTTACTCTAAAAAAGGCCATGGCTTGGTTCTGAGTTCTCAGTCCTTTTTACCATGTTGCTACCGTTTCCAGAAAATTTTTTTCCTCATTTCTTCCATTACCCAGAGTATAGCATTTTTTTAAAATACATTCTGAAAATTTGCTCTCTGAGAAATAAGTACTTAATGAATCGTCTTTAAACCAGGTCCTCATTCACTTCACTCATTCATTCATGCATTCATTCACTAGAAAGCAGCATTCCAAAAATTACTTAATTGAGAATCTGCTCTGTTAATGAGTAAATGTAGGTCCCATTAACCTCTTGATCTTAAGGATTTGCTTTGTTGTTGCTGTTGTTTTCATTGTGTTGAATTTTTCAAATATTAGAGAATGAGCATCGGTTAGGTGGCACCTCCCAGTGCTTATCCCAGAAATTCTATCCAATTGACAACTTTCTGAGATATTTCCCCTAATCTCCAGAAACAAGGAAAATTATTTTTTATCTGCAAAACTTAGCAACGTGGGTAGGAAAATAGTTGGTTTTTTTTTTTAAAATTTTGCTTTCCTCACATCTTTTTCCTGCTTCATTGTCTTGTTGCTACTGCTACTGCTAAGTTGCTTCAGTCGTGTCCAACTCTGTGCGACCCCATAGACCGCAGCCCACCAGGCTCTGCCATCCCTGGGATTCTCCAGGCAGGAACGCTGGAGTGCGTTGCCATTTTCTTCTCCAATGCGTGAAAGTGAAAAGTGAAAAGTGAAAGTGAAGTTGTTCAGTTGTGTCTGACTCTTCGCGATCCATGGACTGCAGCCTACCAGGCTCCTCCGTCCATGGGATTTTCCAGGCAAGAGTACTGGAGTGGGGTGCCATTGCCTTCTCCGTTCATCGTCTTACTATAATCATAACAGAAAACTTTGTTTCTTTTTGTTTGTTTGTTTGCATGTCTTCTGTGCATGAATGAGAATCTTTATTGCTGACTGATAGTTCAAGATGGATTTGCACTAATTATCCGTCCTGGTCAGAATTGTTAATTCTGCACCCAGGTTGGAATATATCAGAGTTCTTTCTCTTTTTTTCCTTGCAAGGTAAACATTGAGAGATATGAGATTTCCCGTCTGTCTCTAGATACAACTTATCTTTTAGATAAGTCTCTGTGAGCTGAGGTTTCAGGCTGTTTAATGTTGACCTCTTGAGTTCCAAACTTCCTTAAAGACTTTAGATAAACAAAAACTTTAGCAGTGATTACTAAGGGAGTGGTGGGACAGCAGATTAATCCCCAAAGATCTAGATTCAATTCTACCTCAGAACCCACAGGTGAAAAATCCGTGCAATGATCTTGGCTTAATGGTTTCAACTCAGATCTTGAGGAAGGACTCAGTCATTTTGACAGTCCATGGAGTCACACAGAGTCGGACATGACTGAGTGACTTAACACACACACACATGTCATAAGAAGGATGGTCAGGGGTTTCCTTTTTTTCATTATTGATTAATAGATCTCCTTCACAGAGATGGTTGCAGGCATTTGCATACTTTCACCAGGCTGATAGTGATATTTTGATTAATTTCAAGGTTGAACTGACAGCTATTTTAAACCTAGATTTTGGATATTATTTCATTTAAAAGTTATTGAACACATGGGAGCTTTCTTTGTCTCTGCACTATGTTTTCTGAAATCCCGAAAAGTACCCCTTTCAAAAGAGGGTACTCTGATACCGGTAGTCTGATGAGTTGAGAATACTCAAAGTCACATATGCGGTGAAATGCCTAAGGATTTCATTTGGGCAAAGTGGTCTTTTTTTTTTTCTTTTTTTTTTTTAAATCATGGATCTGATTCTCACTGTCTCATCTGTTTTTGCAGTTGAAAAGATGTATAGGTATTCTTGAGTGCCCACAAGCAAATTTCCTCTTCATAAAGTTGTATAGAAAGTAGCATATTGGAATTTGGTCACAGCTGGTTTCTTTCCTGTGTTACCTGAAGCCAAGTTCCATGGAGTAAACTCCAAATACCTTCTTAGCTGCGAGTTACTAAATACTGGTAGTCTTGGATCTGTGTGACTCGGTGCAGCTCTTGGCTTTACGAAATATGCAGGTTTCCTGTTATCATACAGTGTTCCCATGGATTCAGTGTTGCGTGTTTGTGCTTGGTGGCCTCGGCTGGTATAAAAGAAGAATGTTAAAGAGAAAAGTAGAAACCTCCTGTAGAATAGGATAGTAAAAGGCATCTGGACTACCTTTCCTTGGAATTTTTTTCATAATGAAATTGCTAAAGCAGTGTCAGTACACAGGAAACAAGTGAAGGGTAAAATAATTAGCACCAAAGGGAACATAATAGGTTACATATTAAAATCCATAGATGGATTATATGACCCCGTCAGGTCCAGGGACCAGAGATCACATGACTCAGCGTGCCTTTTCTGAGGTAGGCACCTCAATGTACTTTGTCAGTTTACTGGCTTCTGACATTAAATAAGCTTCAGGTATGATTTATTGAGTAGCCTTTTGATGGGAGCAAGAAACTGAAATCTCCTAGTTCTCTCTGAACCTCAGCTCTGTTTTCATTACCCTCTCCAAGTATTACATTTAGTCAACCGAGTTATGTGTAGTTCTGGGAGAATCTCTCCTGCTCCCAGAAGTCATTGTTCCACTCATAATAAAATTATGCTATCAATTTGCCACAAGAGAAACACTGAAGTTCACTAAATTATTGCCGTGTGTTTTGCACTAAAGACAAAGCGATACCAATTAAAAAAACAACCACCCCTGGATTCTATTTTCTAATGGTGTGTGGGGAGGGGCGAGGCTGGCTCACAAGGGAGGTCACGTCTCCCTTCTACACATTACAAATTTCATTTGCCTTAATTAGAAAATGGCGCTTGTGGAGAATGAGCAGGAGTTTAAGTGGGGAAAGAAGAAAGAATGAAACCTGAGCTGAGCCCTAAATAATATGTCAGAAAATGACAACTTGCCTCCCACAAGACTCTTTCATTTGAAAGATTTGCTAGGTTACATTAGACTCAGATAGATTTTTCTGGACATGGGGCCATAACCCACTGACGAAAGCAATGCCCCAGTTTCAAAACTCTGCAGGTAAGTTAAATTCATACTTTGGTTCCATCATAGTAGCGAGTACTCTAGTTCTCATTTAGGGTAACATTTTCAGGATGCTGTTTTCCTAGGGATTTGAGCATTAGTTACGATATAAGAGTATCATGTTTTTTAGAGTATCAGCAGGAACTTATATCCTATGGTCTCAATTCATCTTCTACTGGATTAATTAAAGAATTGCCAATAATTTGGTCTCAGAAGGAAAGCTTGCCTATCCCACACCCTAAATAAATAATGCCTGCCCATTTACCATCAAGTTGGTGACTAAACAAGTTCAGAATTTTACATATAATGAATAAGTCCAATTCCATTACAACAGAAAATCTTTATACAATAAAAATATTTCTAGCCCCAGGCGATAGTTCACTAGTTATAAAGAATACTTCTGATGACACAATTTTATCAAGCAACTATGGGCAGCCCCTTGCAGTGTATTATAATGAATTCTGTTCTGAGGACAAAGGGTGAAAAAAATTGGCAGTTTGTGAAGATGATTTGATTTTTTCCAGTAACACCACTAATCATTAACAAAGAAAAAAATAATGAGAATTTCTGTTGCTAGACCCTCCTGGAATCCCTTCCATAACCTAATAGCAATACTTGCAAATAGACCAAAATGGATCCAAAGAGAAAATGATTCTTCTGGGCATAACAGAACAAAATTAGGCTATGTTTTGTGACTGACAGCCCTTATCTTCAGCTATGTTTCCAAATTAGTGGAGGGTTTGAAACTATTTCTGGATTGGTTTGGAGCTTTTCCCCCCCTACCTTTTAAGTGGCAAAGGACTTATTCACTTTGCTTAACTCTTGGTAGATGCTGATTTCTTGTTGAAATGAATTCAAATAAGCTAGAGAGAAGGCTGAGGAAGAAAATCTACATGAAAACTGAATATTGAGGTGAGAGGGTTACCATTAGCGTGCCATTTCTTAGAGGAGATTAGATTTGAAGTTAGTTTCGAACCAGAGGAAGGAAGTGTTGTAGTAGTTATAGAAATAATATGTTAGTCCATCAAAGTGGGGAAATTGAGTAAAAAAGTCTGGGAGGAAACCAGCCTTCCCTGACTAGAATAAAAGAAGTGTCTAAGTATGTGAAGTATGGACACCCCAGCCCACAGGATTACGGGTAGATGGAAGGGTCGGTGCGCACAAAGGATGATGCAGTGTGGACTGTTAAAGGAAACTCACGGGTATGAGCAGCCTGGACCCAACTCCAGCTCAGGCAGTTCTTATGATCCTGGGCAGTTTCGCCTTCCTCACTGCCTATTCCCGCATCCGTGAAAGAGTGGGGACTAGGTGAATTTTAAGGTCCTAACTAGTTTTAAAATTCTATTATTTTATGATTCTAAGCCTGTGAACAAAAAAAAAGAAAGAAAAGAAAAAGAGATAGAGAGAAAGAAAAAATCTAGTCAAAGCAAGTGAAATGAAAGTGATTCTAACCATTGTATTTTGAATTGATCAGAAGAGAGAGAGACCAGTCAGAGTAGGCTATGGATGACTTAAACAGAACCTGAATCAGAGATTTAGCTATTAAAATGAAGAAAAAGAGTCTGATTTTATCTCTATTGTTACAAAAAAAAAAAAAAGTGGCAGGATTTGGTGACTAATTCAGCACAGAGTATGAATAGAAAAAGAGGCTACAACAACTCTGGGCTCTCTGCCGTGGGGAGAAAGGGCTTGGGGATTCTTTCCACAAGGACAGCAGATTTGAGTGGGGCCTGATGGCTTCTCTGGGAAGATGGTCTTGTTTTCACAATAGATAGCATAAAATAGAGATGAGCCCTGTAGGGAAAGTGAGGTCACAATAACAGGAAACCCTGTGGGACCTCACAGAGGAGGGAGAGTTAGGTCTGAGGGTACAGATGTTGTTGAAGGCTCTGGAGCAGACAGGCTTGTCCAGAAAGAGACAGGAGACCTTGGGGATAGAGGGTATGGGAGGAGCTTAGGGATTTAGGGGCAAGTCCACACTGGTTACTGTTATTTAGAGGGCACCTCCGATGGCTCAGAGGTAAAAGAATCTGTCAGATAATCATGATGGTGTGATCACTCACCTAGAACCAGACATCCTGGAATGCGAAGTCAAATAGGCCTTAGGAAGCATCACTACAAACAAAGCTAGTGGAGGTGATGGAATTCCAGTTGAGCTATTTCAAATCCTGAAAGATGATGCTGTGAAAGTGCTGCATGCAATATGCCAACAAGTTTGGGAAACTCAGCAGTGGCCACAGGACTGGAAAAGGTCAGTTTTCATTCCAATCCCAAAGAAAGGCAATGCCAAAGAATGCTCAAACTACCACACAATTGTACTCATCTCACACGCTAGTAAAATTGGAGATCAAAATTCTCCAAGCCAGACTTCAGCAATACGTGAACCATGAACTTCCAGATGTTCAAACTGGATTTAAAAAAGGCAGAGGAATCAGAGATCAAATTGCCATCATCCGTTGGATCATCAAAAAAGCTAGAGAGTTCCAGAAAAGCATCTATTTCTGCTTTATTGACTATGCCAAAGCCTTTGACTGTGTGGATCACAACAAACTGCGGAAAATCCTGAAAGAGATGGGAATACCAGACCACCTGACCTGCCTCTTGAGAAACCTGTATGCAGGTCAGGAAGCAACAGTTAGAACTGGACATGAAACAACAGACTGGTTCCAAATAGGAAAAGGAGTACGTCAAGGCTGTATATTGTCACCCTGCTTATATAACTTATATGCAGAGTACATCATGAGAAACGCTGGGCTGGAGGAAGCACAAGCTGGAATCAAGATTGCCAGGAGAAATCTCAATAACCTCAGATATGCAAATGACACCACCCTTATGGCAGAAAGTGAAGAAGAACTAAAGAGCCTCTTGATGAAAGTGAAAGAGAAGAGTGAAAAAGCTGGCTTAACCTCAACATTCAGAAAACTAAGATCATGGCATCCGGTCCTATCACTTCATGGCAAATAGATGGGGAAACAGTGGAAACAGTGAGAGACTTTATTTTTGAGGGCTCCAAAATCACTGCAGATGGTGATTGCAGCCATGAAATTAAAAGACGCTTACTCCTTGGAAGGAAAGTTATGACCAACCTAGACGGCATATTGAAAAGCAGAGACACTACCTTGTCCCTAAAGGTTCGTCTAGTCAAGGCTATGGTTTTTCCAGTGGTCATGTATAGATGTGAGAGTTGGACCCTAAAGAAAGCTGAGCTCTGAAGAATTGATACTTTCAAACTGTGGTGTTGGAGAAGACTCTTTGAGAGTCCCTTGGGCTACAAGGAGATCCAACCAGTCCATCCTAAAGGAGATCAATCCTGGGTGTTTGTTGGAAGGACTGATGTTGAAGCTAAAACTCCAATACTTTGGCCACCTGATGCAAAGAGCTGACTGATTTGAAAAGACTCATTTGATGCTGGGAAAGATTGAGGGCAGGAGGAGAAGGGGACGACAGAGGATGAGATGGTTGAATGGCATCACCAACTCAATGGACTTGGGTTTGAGTGGAGTCTGGGACTTGGTGATGGACAGGGAGGCCTGGTGTGCTGCGATTCATGGGGTCGCAAGGAGTTGGACACGATTGAGCGACTGAACTGAACTGAACTGAACTGCAGGAGATGCAAGAGACGTGGGTTCAATCCCTGGGTCAGGAAGATCCCCTGGAGGAGGGCATGGCAACCCACTCCAGTATTCTTGCCTGGAGAACTCCATGGACAGAGGAGCCTTGTGGGGTATAGTCCATGGGCTCACAAAGAGTCAGACACGACTAGGCGACTGGGTATGCACACGCTGTAAAGGAGGACTCCATCTTGGTTATTATATAAAAGGCAGAAAGCTATAAAAAACATGATTTCAACGTATAGTTTAAAATTTCTAATAGGAAGCAGTAACTAGAGTAAAAAAAAAAGTTTGACAACTATTTAAAGCACAAGATTCTTCCTAAATTGGGAATAGTAGGCAAAGTAACAAAGTATATCTTTCTTCTTCCATGTTTGGATAGAATGGTGAAGGGGTAGACTTTTTAATGGAATGAAAGTATTGATTTCTGTAGACATCTCACAGTTTTCCATAGTCGTAAAAGTTAAAAATTTTGTAGAGTGTGGACTTACATCATGATTTTTTTCTGTTTGTGGAATTCCTTGGCATCCTACTCACCGAGAGATCAGCAACAAAACAAAATCTTCCTAATAGCATGTTGTCGATCTGGCCATGAGAAGCACGGACATTTTGCTGTGGATGAGCACCGCTCCAAAGTAATTTAGTCCAACAGTCACCATTCATGTGCTTCTGGCTTGTCACTTTCATAGCGATTTATATATTTTTAATGGGCAGCACTAGAGAAAAATGAAATACCATCTTATGGAAAGTGTATCTCACTTAGCTTTTATGTAGAGGCTATGCACAGTTATCACATATGCTTTATTTTGATCATTTCGATAAGCTGTTTGTTAAATCCCTTCTTGCAAAGTAGACATTCCTCTTTAAAAGAGCATGAGAACTCAAAGATGGGATCAAAGTTACAGTAGAATTTCTCAAGATGCCATTAAATTTAGACCTATTGAGATGATCGGAACAGGTTATTACCCCACCTAAACAGTCACCTTCATTCATCAAGGTTATCTAAGCTGACTCTAGAAATTGAGATTTGGGGAGCTAATTATCTCTTTTGTCAGCTCCTGACTACATAGCACGGGGGAAATGAAGTTGGATCTATGGGTAACTGTTAGTCGCTCAGTCGTGTACCTCTCTTTGCGCCCCCATGGACTGCAGCCCACCAGGCTCCTCTGTCCGAGAGATATTCTAGGCAAGGATACTGGAGTGGGTTGCCATTTCCTTCTCCTGGAGATCTTCCCAACCCAGGGATCGAACCCAGGTCTTCTGCACTGCAGGCAGATTTTTACTGACTGAGCTACAAGGGAAGCCCAGGTAGCTATTCCCTTCTCCAAGGGATCTTCCCAACCCAGGGATCGAACCAAGTCTCCCACATTGCAGGCAGATTCTTTACCATCTGAACTAGGCTATTTAAAATTTTAAATCAGTGGAACATGTGTATCGTATCCCCACCATTACATCTGACCTCAAGGCACAATGTAATCAACAAGTCTTCTCCCTGCCCCTGCCTGCCACGCTCACCTGCTTTTTAAAGTCACACTTTGCTTTTAAAGTTCTCTAGTCCCTAAAGGGGACTTCTCAGGTGACACTAACGGTAAACAACCCGCCTGCCAATGCAGGGGACAGGAGAGATGGGAGTTTGACCTGGGTCAGGGAGATCCCTTGGAAAAGGAAATGGCAGCCCACTCCAGTATTCTTGCCTGGAAAATCCCATGGACAGAGGAGCC
The DNA here is from genome assembly GCF_963930625.1 of Muntiacus reevesi. Classification (NCBI taxonomy): domain Eukaryota; kingdom Metazoa; phylum Chordata; class Mammalia; order Artiodactyla; family Cervidae; genus Muntiacus; species Muntiacus reevesi. The sequence continues at coordinate 31,575,679 of NC_089255.1, read as the reverse complement.
TGGCGGGTTATAGTCCATTAGGGCGCAGAGGGTCAGACATGACTGAAGCGGCTGAGCACACATCTCTAAAGACAACTTTGCACTGAAAGACCTTCTTGTTTTACTGAGGGTCTCTATTCTGGCTTCACCGTTTATACTGGCATGTTGCTACCCCTGAGTTCATGTCTCTCAAGAATTCTTTCCAAAACAGGCATATTCCTTGCCAAGGCTTCTTATTGGGTACCATTAATACAGAAGAACCCTAGAATCTCAAACAAACCTATTTTTCAATGAGTTTGAAAATTTACCGAAACAATGATCTTTTTTGCTTGAATGCAGTAAATGAAACATCCTTGTTATCCATCCAGTCCTGAATATTCCAAATATTCCCTATATTTGGAATAATATATAAAAATTTTACAGTTTCTTTAGAAAACTGGGCATTCATAATAAAATGGGATAATATGACAGGCTGAGTCATTTTATGAGAATATATTATTTTGTGACTCTTAAATCTTTTTTAAAGAGGAGCATTAAATATATTAATAGTATCAAACACAGTCAATGAAATAATAATTATAGTAGAGCTAACTTTAATAATAAATCTCTCACATGGCTCCCTGGAACACATGCCTCCCAGGGTTCAGTGGCACTCACTCTGTGATAAGCCTGTGCTCAGGAAAGGAAGCATAGTTGTTTACCATCAGCTTTATAGAAACTGTAAAACTAACTGAAGAAAAGTTTGCTTCATCAGAAAAAATTCATCTCCTTCTCCTAGAGAGCAGAAACTGGGTCTGTTTGCTTTCTAGGATCTGGATGCCTGCCATAGTGCTTGGTCACAGAAGGTTCTCACTGGATAGTTATTGAAAAAAATACATACATAATGAATAATTATTTAATGTCTGTATCAAAAGGTTCTCCTTAAAGGGCTTTATATCATTAGTAAAGTTGTTTAGCAATGCTGATACTTTATTTATAGGTAATGAGGAATTTAAAATGCAAAATAATATTCCCATCAACTCTGAACAGTTGCTAATAAAATGCCATGGACTGTAGCCCTCCAGGCTACATGGAGATTCTCCATGGGGAGTCCATGGGGATTCTCCAGGCAGGAATATGGGAATGGGTTGCTATTCCTTTCTTCAGGGGATCTTCCTGACCTGGAAATCAAACCCAGGTCTCTTGCATTGCAGACAGATTCTTCATCATCTGAGCCACCAAGGAAGCCTGCAATAAAATGCTAAATTGAGCTAAATATTGAATAATTTATATGAAATAAGCTATAAATGGAAAATCTTTGTAAATAATCTAAGCTAAAACTTTTGTTTTACAAAAATAAAAACATTGGGAGGTCTAGAGAGGACATATGAATTCCCAGAGCCAACCAATAAGTGAGAGGCAAAGCCCCAAGTTGAATAAACCAAGTGCCTAGGTCCAGAACCATTTCTAATCCACCACATCTTGCTTCCAACATCCTTTCATGTCAATGATTTAATTACCTCAAAAAGAAAAAAAAAAAAAAAACATAAAAGGAAGTGTCTTGATCATCTAGTTTGCTTCCTTTCTTTTCTTTGTAATTTCATAGTGCCATTATGACCTAGGTTTTAAGAAAAATTAAAGCTCTCCCTCTTCCTGATTATCTTTGTGTTCACAAATGTTCTGAAAAACAAAGTAGTTAAGACATTGAGAATTGAGTCATGGTGTAAATAAATTTTCTTAAATGAAATTACTTATAATACACCCAAATGCGTGTATGTAATTTTTTAAAAAATGAAACATTTAAGGAGTCTCAAAAAGTCTTCAAAAAATATTTCTCTTTGGATTTGGCTTTGGTTTTCATTTATTACTCGGTGGCTTTTGAATTGAAGACCACTGTATGTGGAGGGGAGGGAAGGCTGAACAAAAACATTATAAGGCACTTACCTGAATTATTTAATAAAAGGAAGAGTTTCTGGATCTGGAAAAAAGATGATACTGAAACAAAGCTACCATTAAAGACTTAACAACCAGCTAAGAGTGGGAGCCACTACCATATTGGATCTGTGACCTTGGACCCTAACCAATTATGAAGACCCAGGGCAACCAGTGAACAAAGCAATTACAATGGGAGTCAAACTATTAAGGAGCCAAGAGTTCAGTAGCTTTATGTCCCTCCCAAGGTATCCTTGGAACACTATGTAATAGGAAATGAATAATATTAACATTCCCACATGGTAGTTTAAAACAACTTACAGTATATTCCAATCGAAGCAGATTTTTCATTTTGATGTCTGTGGGAGTGGTTATTTTATTTTTATATGTACTTTTACAAACATTTAAATTGAAATAACTAGTAGCATAAAATTGCCAGTGATTTAGTTGGCTATGAACTTGTAACCAAATATACTTCGAAGATTTTTTTTCCCCCTTTAGCTCTCAGGTAAATTTCACTGCTTGACAGCGTTTCATGCTAGGCAAAGCTCATACAGGAGATGAAAAAGCATGAAGCATAACAAACATCACAAAGCCAGTACAATTTCTTGTTTATAAAGAAAAACAAGGAATGTAAGCTAAGTGGAAAGGTGCTGGTTGAAAGATATTTTAAATGCCTTCAAGTTAAAACCATCAGGGATCAGAAAGCAGAAGGCAAATTCTACAGGCCAGTACACCCAGGGAAGAGGCTGATAAATTGCCTTGTGCACATTTTAATTAAACTATCATCTTGAGATTTTTTTTGTGTATATTGATTTGCACAGTACTTAAAAAAGCTTCTTTGCTCCCCACCCCTCCCTTCTTTGAATGTTAAAGCTTTGTGCCTTCAGTTTGACTCTATGAAAAGAAATTACTCATCTTTGGGATTGTTATGGAAAAAAAAAAAAGAACCCAAAACAAATGGGTGGACATGTTCTCTTCTCCTTTTCAATATGTTTAAATTTCAACTGTTCATATAATTATGCTGGCATGTATTTCTTCCTGGCTCTAGTCATGCAGAAAAATTTTAAACATGAGAAATTGGACAACTCTAATGTGGTGTAAAATCTACTTACGCATTGTATTTCTTTCAATATTCTGTCCCAATAGTATGCATATTGTTAAAATTAAAAGAAAATGTTAGCTTTTATGCCCTAATGCATTTTCGTGATATACATAGCAGCCAAATATTTTATTAACATTGGAAAGGGGAAGTTTGAAAAATAAAGAAATGTTAGAGATATAGTTGGTTGTAGGCAGAGGTGACAGTGACAACTATTTAATAGTAATCATCACTAATATGGCACCAATTATAAGAGTATTTGCCAACAATGATGAGTTTCCTAACATCCGTGGGTCAGTTGTTCTCCACTCTTCTGTTGTCGTCGTTGTTTAGTTACTAAGTCGTGTCTGACTCTTTTGCAACCCCATGGACTGTAGCCCACCAGGCTCCTCTGTCCATGGGATTTCCCAGCAGAATATTGGAATGGGTTGCCATTTCCTTCTCCAGGGGATCTTCTTGACCCAGGGATTGAACCCTAGTCTCCTGCATTGGCAGGGAGATTCTTTCCCACCGAGCCACCAGGGAAGCCAGGTGAAAAAATACTAGACGCTAAAAGTCTAGGATTCATGAAAAGGAGGATCTCTTTCTGAGATAGCAATTGCTAAACCTGGTCTCTAAACCAGGCAGTTTATATAATAGCAAGATGGCCTCATAGAGGAATTAAAAAAAAAAAAAATCCCATGATGAAGACATAGATGTCCCTCCTCAGTGACTGTAGTCAGATTCTCACTCAACCTTCTATATATAGATGTAGACTTCAGCCTGTGCTTTTCAGCAGTAGCCTTGGGATGTCCATCTAATTTTTAGGGTTTTTCCCTAGAACACAGGACCCTAGGGAAAACCTAATTGCTCTGATGCTGAAATAATGTTCCCATCCGTTCATGAGTGCACTCAAGCTGACACCTAATGTTCACCAGTAGCTTAGATTCGGAATGATGCTCAACAGGATCATGACTATAAGATCCATTTTAGAATAGAACACGCTGTCTTGCTTCTCTCAGATCAGCATCTTTAAGTCTGTTCTTGGAATGGCCATTGGGTGGGGCTGGAGAAAGGGACCCAAAGATAAATACTATTTTGCTGTTTCACATGTAACTAATGGCCTTCATATGAGAGATTTCAGAGTTCTAATTTACTTACTAACTTTGTTCTTCTGCTGAGGCTTAATCTTTGGAAGAGTAAATTCCTCCAAATTTCAAATACTGTCTCCCTAGTAAAAGACTAAGTTCCTTTCTCCTTCACTTTAGACTTCTAAGCCACCTGCACCACTCAAGACATTTCCTCATTCAGCAGTGGACAATATTATACAAGTTCTAAACGTTTGCTGGCCCATAGACTTCTCCGAGATGTAATTAAACCAGTGAGCCTCCAGAAGAATGTGTTCACATACCCACCCACAGTGTTGCCTACAATCATAGGGCCCTTCCTGGACCCTCCAGTGAATAAGCCCCAAAACAAATGAATGAAAGTAAACAAAGAAACTTCCTTCTCTAAAGTTTGCTGGAAATACATTAACTACTCTAAGGAAGAAAAAAACAAAAACATAATCACTATTCTTTCTTTTCTTGGTTGGATTTTAAATTAATTGAATTTTTTAAATGGTAACAGATGGTTCTCATTTCATTAGATGTTAAATTCATAAAAATTGTGAACCATACCTTTTAGTTTATTCTGCGTGGTACAGGCAGGGCCAGCACATTGGACTGAGTGCCCTAGTCTTGCATAGCACAAGGAGCATCCCATCCCGCCCACCAGGCATTCCCCGAGGAGTGACACCCTCCGAGTCAGGCTGCATGGCAGCTCTCATCAGCATCTAACACATTTTGGATATTGAACAAGTTAATAAACTGAAATAGCACCACCCAACAGTACATCAGTTTTGGTAAAATGCTATTTCAGTCATTAGCCATTAAGTCTGTTTTGACCATAATTCATCTCTGCTTAATGTTTTGTGACATTCTTCTTAATGTTTATCTCAGATTGTTAAAATATTACATATATATGTGTGTGTGTGTGTGTATATATATATATATTTAGTACATGCCTAAATAGCAATTAGACCTTAAAGAATATCACTCTTGAACATAAACTTTTCTTCTTTGGGGAGCTTTATGCTAATAAGTATCTTGCTCACGGCCTCTCAGTGATTTGTGAGCACCTTAGCGCCCTCCTTTGTGAAATGCCCGATTATCTGCATATCTGTCTATTAATTTGTTTATCTGTTCACCTATCTATAGAAATTTTAAACGGTGTAATAACTTTAAGAACAGTGACACTAATGTAGTATTAGATTAAAAGAATGTTACTTTATATGGATGTAAATGTAATTTAGAGGCTCTTAAAGGGAGCTCTATACTTAGCATGATTCTCGGCCAGTGAAGACAGGTTGATCCCCCTCATTTTGGGACTGCTAATTTGCCGTTAATTAGGAAGATTGATTCTGCTCTGTGATGCATAGGCCCAACCCCAAATGCATTTTTCTCCTTTCTGGAGTGCTTTCCTAGTTGTCATTGTCATTTTGCAAATGTGTAACCGAATGTCACAGGGCCTCAAGAAATAGAAGTGCTTTCTGGCTTCAGGAATGCAAGTATTGACATTTTCCCAATTTTGTTTTCTATTATGAAGCTCATGCCTGTATTATTTTAAATAAACTTCTGCTCTATTCCACTTGATAGTTGTAACATTACAACATGAAAACTGTGCTCTAATTTGAATTTCTCATGAAAGAAATGCTTTTGTGGCAAAATTTCTGTATTTTTCTTGAAGTAAGTGCCAGCCTCAGATACAATGCACTCATCGAGGGTGTGCTATTCTGTACAAGACAGCATTTATTTTTCAATATGTTAACTGTTTGTTTATCTTCCCTGTGATATATTGAGTTTGCTGCTTTAAGCCTTTTTTCCTACTTTTTTCTCTTGACTGATGACAAATTTTAATCATTTGACTGTCCTTCACGACAATTACTTTAACTAAGATGAGTTATATTCCCTTTATGGGAAGGGAGTCAGGAAATCTATCAAAACTAGTGAAAGGAAAATTCCTAGAAATGTTTTTAAACATAGTCATTAAGAATGGGCTGAACCAATACAGAAAAAAATGCGGGTACTTGGCAGTGTGTAGGAAACCACTTCCTCACTGCATTTTTGATGCCCATCATTGCCAGTAAGGTAAGAAGCAACTTTGAACCACGTAATTTATTTCATAGTGGTAGAAACTGGTTAATTAAAAACAATACTAATCCACAAGGAAGGACCTCTTTTCCTTTATGTGATGTAAGATTACAAATAAACATGCCCGTGTTTGTACTGATAGAAAGTTGTGCATGTATGTGATGAACATACATGAACAGCATGTAAATATTTACATTTCAAGTCAGTGACCTAATTCATGATTACTTTTATATCTCCTCTTCCTAACAATCTCAATATTTTGGCAAATTTGTTCATATTTCTTTTTCTTACATTTTCAGAAATAAGTTGAAAGTGATTTTGATGGACTTCTTTTAAATGTGCTAAATATAACCTCAGAAGCAGAAACAGAAAACAGTGTATTAAAAACCTAGACTCTGAGGGCATGAGATTTGGAAATGAGTGATAATGCACAAAACGAGAGTCTGTAAGCATATGAATCCTGTTAGCTTCACTTGCAGCCTTATGTGCTGAGTAGAACAGTCTTTGGTTGTAGATTTCTTCATTACTTAGAGACCCTTGCCAGCCCCAGTGACATCTCCCAGTGTCTCTGGGAGTTCTTTGGTATTTTGGTAGTTCCTTTTTACTTCCATATATCTGTGAATGTTGTACAATCAACTCTACTTACTTCTGTGGTACTCGAGACACATTTTAATCCTCAACTGACTTCTTCCTGCCAGCCAATAATCTGCCGAGTTGTCACCTCTGTCATCAACCTGTGTATCAATTTGTGTATTTTTAAGCAAGCTCAAACTTAACCCAGTACTATATGGTATAAAATATATTTAAGGAATGAGATTTGCTACTTACTTCAAAATCACACATTCAGTCTGTTGACTGATGTTTATTAAGTACCTAATGTTGCCCAAGTACCTATCCTGGTGCCAGGAACTGTGCTAGGCAAAGTGTATACAGGGTTAGGACAAAACAGGCCCTCTGCCCTCATGGATTTTACAGTTTAGTGCTGGTAGTGGTTTAGTTGCTAAGCTGTGTCTGGCTCTTTGCAACTCTATGGACTGTAGCCTGCTAGGCTCTTCTGTCCATGGGATTTCCCAGGCAAAAATACTGGAAGAGGTGGCCATTTGCTTCTCTAGGGGATCTTCCCAACCCAGGGATTGAACCCACATGTCCTGCATGGCTGGCAGATTCTTTACCATTGAGCCACCAGGTAAGAAGAGGTGGCAAGAATACACAGAACTGTACAAAAAAGATCTTCATGACCCAGATAATCACAATGGTGTGACCACTCACCTAAAGCCAGACATCCTGGAATGCAAAGTCAAGTGGGTCTTAGGAAGCATCACTATTAACAAAGCTAGTGGAGGTAATAAAATTCCAGTTGAGCTATTTCAAATCCTGAAAGATGATGCTGTGAAAGTGTTGCACTCAATATGTCAGCAAATTTGGAAAAGTCAGCAGTGGCCACAGGACTGGAAAAGGTCAGTTTTCATTCCAATCACAAAGAAAGGCAATGCAAAGAATGCTCAAACTACTGCACAATTGCACTCATCTAAAACGCTAGCAAAGTAATGATCAAAATTCTCCGAGCCAGGCTTCAACAGTATGTGAACCATGAGCTTCCAGATGTTCAAACTGGATTTAAAAAAGGCAGAGGAACCAGAGATCAAATTGCCAACATCTGCTGGATCATTGAAAAAGCAAGAGAGTTCCAGAAAAGCATCTATTTCTTTTTTATTAACTAGGCCAAAACCTTTGACCGTGTGCATCACAACAAACTGTGGAAAATTCTGAGAGAGATGGGAATACCAGACCACCTGACCTGCCTCCTGAGAAATCTGTATGCAGGTCAAGAAGCAACAGTTATAACTGAACATGGAACAACAGACTGGTTCCAAATAGGAAAAGGAGTATGTCAAGGCTGTATATTGTCACCCTGCTTATTTAACTTATATGTAGAGTACATCATGCAAAATGCTGGTCTGGAAGAAGCACAAGCTGGAATCAAGATTGCCAGGAGAAATCTCAATAACCTCAGATATGCAGATGACACCACCCTTATGGCAGAAAGTGAAGAAGAACTAAAGAGCCTCCTGATGAAAATGAAAGAGGAGAGTGAAAAAGCTGGCTTAACCTCAACATTCAGAAAACTAAGATCATGGCATCAGTCCCATCACTTCATGGCAAATAGATGGGAAAACAGTGAAAACAGTGAGAGGCTTTATTTTGGGGGGCTCCAAAATCACTGCAGATGGTGATTGCAGCCATGAAATTAAAAGACGCTTACTCCTTGGAAGGAAAGCTATGACCAACCTAGACGGCATATTAAAAAGCAGAGACATGACTTTGTCCACAAAGGTCTGTCTAATTAAAGCTATGGTTTTTCCAGTTGTCATGTTTGAATGCGAGAGTTGGACTCTAAAGAAAGCTGAGCTCTGAAGAATTGATGCTTTTGAACTGTGGTGTTGGAGAAGACTCTTGAGAGTCCCTTGGACAGCAAGGAGATCCGACTAGTCCATCCTAAAGGAAATAAGTCCTAAATACTCATTGGAAGGACGGATGCTGAAGATGAAGTTCCAGTACTTTGTCCACTTAATGCGAAGAACTGACTCATTTGAAAAGACCCTGATGTTGGGAAAGATTGAAGGTGGGAGGAGAAACGGACAACAGAGGATGAGATGGTTGGAGGGCATCACCAACTCAATGGACATGAGTGTGAGTAAACTCCGGGAGTTGGTGATGGACAGGGAGGCCTGGTGTGCTGCAGTCCATGGGGTCACAAAGAGTCGGACACGACAGAGTGACTGAACTGAACACCAGGGAAGCCCACATTTATTGTTTAGAACATACCATATATTTTCCTTAAAGTTCAAGATTATACTTATGTACAGAGTCTGAACCGTATCCTCAAATGACTACACAATAATCTCTTCTGAATTTTATCTCGGAATGTTGGAAACATCTCCCCCATGCAGCTGGGCAACAAAATAAAATGAAAACTGAGATGAACGTTACAGGCAGTGCGAAGCTCATATTTCTTCCCCCACAGGCCAGAGCTAGTGTGTATTGCCCTTTGGAAGGGCATCCCTTTCTGTTAGCTCACCTACTCTCCCACCCCATGGACTCACTCTAGTGACATTCAGCTACTGAAAAGAATGAGGAAAGTGTAAGTAAAATGTCTTTAAGTTGAGAGGGATCAGTATCTTCCTTATTTGGTATGAATATTTGATTGGGCAGTTTGTCAGATAACAAATCTTTATAGTGCCAGTTTCTTGAGAGATAATGGCAAACCAAAGAGGCATAATCCCTGCCCTTATGGAATGTCCAGTCTATTGAGGAAGACAGACATAATTACACAATTATTTTTGTTTTATTATTAAGAATGTTTGTGATAGAATCATCTATGATCAGTTGGACATGAGCTGTGAGTTATGTTCTTTTCTATTTCCCTTTATAAGCAGTGCCACTCATTTTCCAAGAGTTTCCCAGAGTTAATGATGCAGTCCTCAGCCATGTAGAAGATAAAAGATGCTCTTTTTGATTAGTTCTAACTAAGTCAAGCATGACAATATTGACTATGTTTAATTCATACCTTTCTTTGATAAGCATCTAAGAACTTCATGTATATTATCTAACTGGTTCTCAGATGAGGGTCATATCTTTTCAAATCTCCATTTATGTAAAATGTTAGGTAACAGAGGGTACATCCCCTGCTTGGCATTACCTAGAAACATCTGTGGTATTAACACTGATTTGCAGGTATACACGTGTAATATTGATACTTTTTCATAAATCACTTCTTAGGGAAGGGCAGTAAGTCACAATAGAAAGGATAGATTTTGGAACAAGAAAAATCTGAATTTGTATTTGGTCTCACACTGTTAACCATCTGTTTGAATATGAATTTGGAGCCTCAGTTTCCCCATCTGTCAAATTGAAATAATGCCATTTCGTTAAATATTATTGTGAGAACTAAGACGTTCAGTAAAAGTTCCAAAAAGTAACTCTCCTTACTATTGTTGTTGTTTTACTTATTGTCATATCACATTTTCTATTCTATTTCTTTTCCTGGAAAAAACCTTGTACATTTTTCTGCATATGGTGAGAGATGGATAATCCTTCATTAGTGGATAGTACAGAGACTGACTTTCAGGAATTTCTAACTTCGTTTCTGTAAATAGTTCCTCACACTGTTATGTATGACTTTTTTATAGGGTTTTTAATACTTTTGATAATGGAATATTTGCAGAGACATTCACAAAATAAAAACAAAAAAATGTCTCCAGTAATTTGAGTACTTGATGGCTTCTTAATCTCTGTATACAGTTAGTGTCATGGCAAAATGGCCATGAAAACCAGGAATCCTGGCCAGCTCTAAATATTATTTTTTCTGCAGTATTTTTTCTTCCTCTAAACCTTTGTTTATCTGTTATTTATCAAACATTTAAAATTAAATATCTGAGTTTTATAATGTATACCATTGAGGTATAAACAGTTGACAGAATCTTTTGCAGCCTTCAGAATACAGAGAAAATGGCTTATTACAGGCATTCTAACACATTTCAAGAAGAGAACAGGTATTATTTTCAGAGCTTCAAGCTAGCATTGTAACCCGGAGTCTCCTAGTTACTTGCTCTGTAGTCCATTGTTTCTTATATTAAAACACATTGGGCATGTCCCTTTATTTCTCTCACTCTCCTGTTTCTTAAAGGTATTTTTTAAAAAGGTGATGTTAACATCCAGATACTCTGGGAGGAGCAACACACCTAAAGAAATCATACTGGGATCTTGAAATGGTAGATAACGTTTCCTTTCAATTCTAAGGTCTGAAGTGACTTAAATGCTAAAGAATCTACCTGCAATGCAGGAGACCCAGGTACAATCCCTGGGTCTGGAAGAGTCCCTGAAGGAGGAAATGGCAACCCACTCTAGTATTCTTACTTGGAGAAGTCTGTGGACAGATGAGCCTGGTGGGCTTTAGTCCATAGGGTCACAAAGAGTTGGACACAACTGAGTGACTAACACCCTGAAGATTAGAATAAATGATGTATAGATATTATTTTACGATTATCCCATTTGTATTTGATTTCTTTTTCCTTCTCACCTTTCTTCCCAATCAGAGCCTTCAATTCCTTCTTTTCCCTCTGCCCATTCCTACCTTTTTTCCAGGCTCTCCACTGGCCTCGCTAAGAGCCTCTCTGTTGTAACAATTCACCTTGCTCCCTCATGCCGCCTATGTCTGTCTCTGGTTTATATACTCCCCCACAGTAGACACCCTCGTACCTCATCAGGCCCTCTCTTATCTTCAGGGGGGTTGGTCTCTCAGCAGGATTGACAGGCCTTGCAAATCTTTTGGCTACTGTAATAAAATCTCCAGTTCCTAAGATTTATGAGGTCAGATGCATGTAGAAGAGGAAGCACCTACAGTTCATGAAATTGTAAAGAATGCCAAGTGCGGAGTTAAGAAAAGATGCCCAAATTCTTGACAGTTCATCTTTTTTTTTTTTTTGCCAACGTAGTTTGTGTTTTCTTTATCATCCAGGTATTGCAGGTATTCAAACGGCCAATTCAGATACTTTTTGGAGCTCTTGAGATATCAGTTTGCATAATTAATAGAAATATACCAGCAGGTGACTGTAATGTGATTATAAAGTACAGTCCTGACTGTTGGGTGTATTGAATACTTTTAAATGAAATATGTGGAGTGTGTGTATGCATGCAATGTGTTTAAATGAATGCAGCCTTTCCAATCAGCCAGAAAGGGAGAAAGGATGTAAATTGCTAGCATGTGTTGTTCAAAATGCAAAAGTAGAAAAGCAATATTGATCTGTGCTTTGGATGTTTATTTACATCAGTCGCACAGTGTTAAGATGTCTGGCCATAATTATCAAGACCTGCCCACCTGTCAAACCGCAATTGGGTTATTTCCCCATTGTCTTGCTGCAGTAAATTTTCAGGTCTGGATGGGCATTAGACAAATGGAAAAAGGCTACTTTCCCAGAACATGTAATTCATTATGGAAAACAGGTGCCTGCTGAAGATTTTTGCTTTCATGCAGACATATTTTATTATTCATAAAATATTAATGTGAGTAAGTCACTACCAGAGTTGTGTGGGTTGTTTTCGTGTAAAATTTTCAGTTTTAATAGGAGAAGAGAAATTGTAAGGATTCTCCAGACCTTGTTTTTTGAAAAGGTAAAACCTAGTCCATAAATAGTTTCATTCCCTTGCTGTCCCAAAATAGGTTCTAACGACCCTGGCTCTCACTTACGTAATGTGCGAAAATAAGTCAGCTTTAATGTTGTATGCAGTGGATGTTCCGTCCAGGGACAACCTTGCAGGAGGGACAGAGTGACCTTTCCAGAAAAAAAAAAAAAGAATTGAAATATCCTTTCATTTTCCAGAAATATGCATGCGAGTAAAAATTTGACAGCCTGGAAGAACATAAGCAAATATATCTTTTTATTTGAAGATAAAAAGAAGCAGGGCTGGATAGGAAAGGGAGAAAACCTGTGAAAAAAACGGATGATGCAGTTTTTACGAATAAGCAGCTTAATGTATCTTGGCACCCACAGTAAGCCTTGTAGGAGCTCAAAGTGCCTCAGGCAATCTGTGAGCAGAATAGCAATTTTATTACTTTGTCATTAAACCAATTTCACAGCAGTATTGTTTGTTAATGAGCAGCGGCAAACGAGCGAAGATGTCACACACTGGAATAGCAGAGAGATTTGTGACCCAAGCTCGCAGCACTAAGATGGAAAGACCACGGCTATAAAAAAGGAAATACTTTGGGATGAAATGCAAAGTCTATACAGCCGAGCTTGTGTTTATGAGCTACCATTTTGCTAAGAGCTGTGAGAGAAATAAAGGTCTGGAAATATGCAGTTAAAACAGGGCCTATAAAATTAAAACCAAATTAAAGTATAGCAGAGGATTACTGCACAGACTGTACTCGACAAAATATATTTTAAGTGATGAGGTGAAACCTAAATCAGTTTTGTTTGAATTTGGTTGATATTTATGAAATTCAATAAAAAATGAAAAAATATCCAAACAAAGCAGCTGCCTCACCCTTCTGTGGTCTCTGAGCCATAAACATGCATCACTTTGAGGAAATGCAACTTGCCAATCCTTAAATAATTAGCAACTTCTTGATTCACACGGTGCACCCCTCTGTCTCCGTGAAAGCCTCCTCTGTTACTTTATCTATTCGTAAGGATATTGCACATGTATAATAAACACTCAGGCAGAGCCGGGTTCGCCTGAAGCCCATGAATCAAGTGCACCCAGCAGAGGCTGGCATTGAGCTCATCATTTGATGAGATTTTCTCTTTTTTGCTTCTCCGTTTTTCCCTTTTCCCTTCTCTCTTTACTTTTTAAAATGATTTTTCTTTCTTTTCTTTTTCTTTCCTTCTTTATTTTTGAGCCCGGCTGGCCTTACAAAGAACTTGGGAGACAGCCTTGAGGGAAACAAGAAACTGTGCCGGACAGGCACCTTTCTGCATCCCTGCAAGGCGTCCCGAGGGGGAGGCTGTTCCTCCTGCTGCCAGTACTGCCATCAGACTCACTCTCCTTGGAAGAAGGTGGGGTGAAGGCGGTAGCCAGGTAGGAAATTGAGGGACACAGTCAACCCATAATTGTGTTTCTACTTTCAAAGGAGACTTTAAAAATGCTCTGGCTGTCAGAGACAACCCACTTCTTTGTCAGGAATGTGCACCCATCTGGGGGTGGTCCCGTCTGATCCATGGCCTTGTGCAGAAATATCCAGAATCGTGCATGTGTTTCTTAGGTCCCCACGGGTCTGCAGCCCCATGCCCACTGCCAGTCACAGGCACTTTGGATCCACCGGATGGATTAAGGTTTGTGGTGAGTCTGTGTAGTTTAGCTGTGACAGCCTCTGGGACCATACCCAGGTTGTCACAGACCCCTTTATAATTTGCATTGGGTGGAGATGTATGTTCATGTTTTTCCCTCATGATGCCCCCGTTTGGATGATTAAGGTGTGCATTTTTTTTTTTCAATGCAATTTGGTTCGATTGTTTGATTTCCTTTCCACCGATTTTTAAAAGTGGTTTGGGGACCGATTCGGTGACAGAGACACCAGGGGACTCTGCAGGGAGTGCTCACGGCCGCCATCTAGGCAGGGCGCGGTGGTGGGAGTTCAGCTTTAAGACTGTTTTCTGCCTGATGGGGCAGGACCCCCAGACAAATCACTGGCTGGCTCCGTGGTCGCTGGCAGCCATTCAAGACTGGTCTTGTGCCAGGAGTATTACTAGATAGCCAGACAGATCAATTCACTTTTACATTCCCCCCATTATTTATAGCCGCACTGTATATCTACTCTTGCTTATGAAGTAATGATTAGCAAATACAGTACACATAAAACATGGGCATTTGTTCTGGAAAGGGCTTTCTCCTGCTGATATTGCAGATAGTTTCACAGGTCACAGAACCTTAAAAAGGATTTAAAGGGCATGTCTTGTGTAGCATTTGTTCTTTTGAAAATGATGCTCCTTTCCCATTTCTGAGTAATTGAAGAGGATAGAAAGGTTTTCTCATTGCTTATGTTTCACTGAATTCTCGGCAGCCCCGTTTCCCACAGATGTTTCAGCCAAACCTGTACAGAGGGACGTTATGTGGTGATGGCGTGCTAGTTTGCTATTTAAAAAATGACTATTTCGTGTTCCCCTTCTGAGTGTGTCAAGGTGAACAAACACCAGTGCTGCCAGCATTTGTGGCGGGGAATTTGGGATTGGATGTTTCCTGCTGAAGGCGACTGGTAGGACTCGGTGAAGAAGAACTTTGACTCTCAAATTTGTTTACGGTTTCTTCTCTTTGCTTCTCAGATTCTCATTCCCATTCTCTATTTCTCCCCAAATCACATAATTTATGTCAAAATGCTTCTTGATTACTGAAGAATCTCTGTGAGGATTAGTGCTATTAAGGTAGTTAAGAGATGTCAGTTCAGTTGATGCTTTGGGGGGACATTGCAAAGCTTGGATTCTGGGGAGTGGGGAGAGCTTGACATTTCCTGAAGGATGGATGGCCGCCATAAACTCGCTAGTTTGAAGCCTACATTCTGTAAGCCTGGTGTGAAATCCAAATACTGATTGAGTCCTATTTTCTTTGCGGAATGATTGTAGATGGCAAAAGAACATTGACACTGGATGATCCCATCAGAAAGAATAAGGAAATGTGGGCTGGGATCTGAAAACATCAAGTTTGTTGGCAAACTGCTAACCTTTCATCACTTCATACTTGGTTTATTGTATAATAGCCTGAATTCAGGTGACATTACAAGTTCCTTCTCATGCCCTCCAGCAACTGAACGCGTTTTGTGCTGTATGTGCAGCTTGTTTTCTCTCTATTGCTGCAGACAGAATTGTGACATATTATTGGTAATGAGACCTACTGCTCATAAGAATAAATATTGTTTGGGGGTAAGATATTTTTGTTCATTTCTAGAGGACTTTCATAGTTTCAGATTTTATTATGGGATTCTATTTCAGGAGACTTTCTTGTAAATAATGTAAAACACTACATAGAAAGTTCTACTAGGTCCATTACAAAGATGAGAACAACTGAGATTTCCAAAGGGGCTTACACAATTTCAGACAGCCATATTAATGAGAGAAAGCAAAGTTAGACTATACTCCCCTAGGATTTGTTTGTTTCTGCCCTTTTAAAGGATGAACTCCCATACAATTTGACATGCAGAACAATGAGAAGGGATCTCAGGAGTAATAATGTAGAATGAGGTAGGAGAAAAGAAAGGTTTTGACTCCTTAATGAAACACAACTTTACCACACTGCCTTATGGTGTATAGCCCGTTACTGTTTGAGGGGCACTTTTATATATGTTGTCTCATTTGATTCTCACATCAGCCTATGAAGTAAACAAGGTTTAAATTACTGTTTTGCCTTTTACAAATGCAGTTCTTTAAAGTTTGGCAGCTTGTTCACTGTTGCGAAGCTCGTATGTGTCAGACCAGGGTCAGACCTTCGGTGTTTCAGGACCCAGTCGTATCCCTTCTCATTTCTATGAGTTCTGTTATCCTGTGGAAGGAGCTCAGTTCAATTCTTTAAGATACTAGAGGCAACTTTGCCCAATGAAAATAATATCTCTTAGCCAAAATGATATTTAAGCATATTCATTTCTGTATCATGGGACTCTGGATATTTAAAGAATCTCTCTTTGATGATGAGATTTCTCAAAACTCAACCCTCACTCTTAAGGACAAACTAAGTCCGTTTTTGATCTTCATTTGCTCCTGTTGGTTTATTGGTCTAGCTGCTTTTCCCTCTGTTCTCTAATCAGCGCTTGAGTTTTTGTTTCTTATGGTCTTTAGTGCTGACTACCTGGATGTACTCTGCTTGGCAGGACCACTCAAATTTCATATTTTTTTTCAATGATGCTCGAAGGTCTTTAGTATACCAGTCTCCATGCTGTTTTAGGTGTGGAGTTATTGCTAAGTAGTGCTGCAATATGAGCTTTGCTGTTGCTGCTGCTGCTAAGTCGCTTCAGTCGTGTCCGACTCTGTGCCACCCCATAGATGGCAGCCCACCAGGCTCCCCCATCCCTGGGATTCTCCAGGCAAGAACACTGGAGTGGGTTGCCATTTCCTTCTCCAATGCATGAAAGTGAAAAGTGAAAGTGAAGTCTCTCAGTCGTGTCTGACTCTTCACGACCCCATGGACTGCAGCCCACCAGGCTCCTCTGTCCATGGGTTTTTCCAGGCAAGAGGACTGGAGTGGGGTGCCATTGCCTTCTCCAAATATGAGCTTTGAGAACTGCCCAAAAGGGTGAGGGGGCGGGTACATACTTTGGGTGAACTACATTCTTTCCCACTGTGAGTCAAGACTAGAAAGATGAAGACAATAAGGCAAAAGCAACCTTGAACTCCATAAGTTAGAGACAGATGCCATGTTTGTGTTTTTCTTTGAAAATGCCATGAAGATCAATTCCTTGAAATCATTCCAAACCACATAAAATAGCATATGGTATCAGAAAAACTGAGTCTGGGGTGTAGTTAATAACTTATAAAACAAGTTGAGTGACTGTCTCTTGAAGAAAATGCGTGTTTATACTTCATGTTCCATTGGAATCGATCACTTCTCCTTTTATTTTCCATGCTTCTCCTTTTGGCCCTGTGATTGATGGGGCTACACAGAGTTCTTCGAGTCAATCCCACATATTTCACAGGCATTCCAGGACATCTTTTCTTACCTATCACCAGGGCAAACACCTCATTAAAAATTTATCGAAGGTGATTTGGCAGCTCTACTCTACAGGGGCTTCATCCTAGAGAACTTTATACACCATTTATGATTAACAAACTGAAAATGTACTAGGCTTTATTTGATTCTTTAGGATTGAAACTGAACAATACAGTTTTTTTTTCTGATTCTTCTCAACCCTTTGAGACATGCTTTCTCCAGTCACATACACTCTAGTCCTGAGTTGGTTCATTTTGAGCATCCACCTATGTATGTCCAACTGTCATTTTAATTCTAGAGAAAGGACGTGAAACAACAGGACTTTTGCAAATGTTTCCCTTTTCCAAATTAAGGACATAATTAACATCTTATTTCTTAATTATTTGATGTTCAAAATACAGGTATTTCTGAGAATATACCTCTTATAAACTAGGTCAAGTTCCATTCAGTCAGTCACTCAGTCGTGTCCAACTCTTTGTGACCCCATGAATCGCAGCACACCAGGCCTCCCTGTCCATCACTGACTCCTGGAGTTCACCTAAACCCGTGTCCATTGAGCTGGTGATGCCATCCAACCATCTCATCCTCTGTTGTCTCCTTTTCTGCCTGTCTTCAATCTTACCCAGCATCAGGATCTTTTCAAATGAGTCAGCTCTTCCCATCAGGTGGCCAAAGTATTGGAGTTTCAGCTTCAGCATCAGTCTTTCCAATGAACACCCAGGACTGCTCTCCTTTAGGATGGACTGGTTGGATCTCCTTGTAGTCCAAGGGACTCTCAAGAGTCTTCTCCAACACCACAGTTCAAAAGCATCGATTCTTCAGCGCTTAGCTTTCTTTTGAGTCTAATTCTCACATGCATACATGACCACTGGAAAAACCACAGCCTTGACTAGATGGACCTTTGTGGACAAAGTAATGTCTCTGCTTTTCAATATGCTGTCTAGGTTGGGCATAACTTTCCTTTCAAGGAGTAAGCGTCTTTTAATTTCATGGCTGCAATCACCATCTGCAGTGATTTTGGAGCCCAGAAAAATAAAGTTAGCCACTGTTTCCCCATCTATTTGCCATGAAGTAATGGGACTGATGCCATGATCTTAGTTTTCTGAATGTTGAGGTTAAGCCAACTTTTTCAATCTCCTCTTTCATTTTCATCAAGAGGCTCTTTAGTTCTTCTTCACTTTCTGCCATAAGGGTGGTGTCATCTGCATATCTGAGGTTATTGAGATTTCTCCTGGCAATCTTGATTCCAGCTTGTGCTTCCTCCAGCCCAGTGTTTCTCATGATGTACTCTGCATATAAGTTAAATAAGCAAGATGACAATATACAGCCTTGACGTACTCCTTTTCCTATTTGGAACCACTCTTGTTCCATGTCCAGTTCGAACTGTTGCTTCCTGACCTGCATACAGGTTTCTCAAGAGGCAGGTCAGGTGGTCTGGTATTCCCATTTCCTTCAGAATTTTCTTCAGTTTGTTGTGATCCACACAGTGAAAGGCTTTGGCCTAGTTAATAAAGCAGAAATAGATGTTTTTCTGGAACTCTCTTGCTTTTTTGATGATCCAGCGGATGTTGGCAATTTGATCTCTGGTTCCTCTGCCTTTTCTAAATCCAGTTTGAACATCTGGAAGCTCACAGTTCACATACTGTTGAAGCCTAGCTTGGAGAATTTTGACATTACTTTACTAGCGTGTGAGATGAGTGCAATTGTGCGGTAGTTTGAGCATTCTTTGGCTTTGCCTTTCTTTGGGATTGGAATGAAAACTGACCTTTTCCAGTCCTGTGGCCACTGATGACTTTTCCAAATTTGCTGACATATTGAGTGCAACACTTTCACAGCATCATCATTTAGGATTTGAAATAGCTCAACTGAAATTCCATCACCTCTACTAGCTTTGTTAATAGTGATGCTTCCTCAGGCCCACTTGACTTCACATTCCAGGATGCCTGACTCTAGGTGAGTGTGAGTGATCACACCATCGTGATTATCTGGGTTGTGAAGATCTTTTTGTACAGTTCTTCTGTGTATTCTTGCCACCTCTTCTTAATATCTTCAGCTTCTGTTAGGTCCATACCATTTCTCTTTCATTGAGCCTATCTTTGCATGAAATGTTCCCTTGGTATCTCTAATTTTCTTGAAGAGATCTCTAGTCTTTCCCATTCTATTGTTTTCCTCTATTTCTTTGCATTGATCACTGAGGAAGGCTTTCTTATCTCTCCTTGCTATTCTTAACTAGGTCAAGATTGCATTTTATCTTTCTTTACTTGGTAAAAATGAGGAATAAGTGACTATCCTGTGCCAAAAGTTGACATGGAGTTTTCCTGACACTTGTAATCCATATTTAAAACCACCATCCCACATGTGCTCAAAGTAAAGAATTTTAAGCAGACTTATTTTTATTAGTCAGCAAAATAAGTCCTGCATCATCCTCACCCTCACCCTTATAGGGTTTCTAAGAATTTTTAAAAGATAGTTACTGAAAAGAAGTATAGGTTGCTAAGTGTTTCTGAGACTTTACTCTCCAACCCTCCATTTCCTTCTTCTCACTCCTACATTAATTCCCATCCTCCAACACAGGAATTTTAGCTTCCACAGTCTTTGACCTCAAGGGACAATAAATAGGGTAAGTATGTTATTCTTTTATGCTTAAATACCTAGATGAATAATTTGTGAGTGTTGAACAAAGGTCCATCTATGTGTTTATACTTTTCTGTACTGGTGTAGGGAGACAAAACACTCAAAAGGCAAAACCTAATGAAATCATTGAAAATTCAAGTTGTCTCTTATTTACTTTTTTCCATTGACAGTCCAATGATGTTTCACTGTAGATAAAATAATTACTAAGTGCAAATTAATGACAAATAAATTTGAGGCTCTTCCTCCGGTGTTTAATTGATAGTAGAAATGAATGCTGTTATTAGGCCTCTGAGTACATAACGTAGACACACATCAGGATTCTTTTGGTAACATTGGGTGTTCAGTCATGCTCAGTCGATTCAGTCGTGTCTGACTTTTTGCAACCCTATGGACTGTAGCTCACCAGGGTCCTCTGTCCATGGGATTTTCCAGGCAAGAATACTGGAGTGGGTTGCCATTTGCTTCTTCAGGCAATCTCCCCAACCCAGGGGTCGAACCTGTATCTCTTACATCTCCTGCATTGGCAGGTAGGTTCTTTACCACTAGCGCCACCTGGTAACTTTGGAAGTTTTTCTAATTACCCTTTCCAAGACTTAAAAAAGTACGTTAATAATTTGTAGTATTCCAAATATACCAACTGTTTAGCTAAATACTTAATCTTTACAATAAACTTATGGGTTATCTATCATCTCTAGTCTACAGATGAGAAATTATGAATCAGAGAGGTCAAATAGCTCGGAAATTGCAAACCAGGATTCAAATTTATCTCCTTACTTCAATCTAGCACCTTGTCTACAAAGCATCTTAACTCTAAACACTTGCTCTCTCTGTGTATTTGCTTAAGCAGTTTCCTCTACCCAGTATATTCTCCCACCTTCTATTCTTCTCATTTCTACCTATCGGAATCCTTCCAAGAAAAGCCCAAGGTCTACTGTCCCCCTCTCACACATGTGTCCATCCTGTCTTCCACATCAGGACCACTTTGCTGCCACAGAGACTCATTCATCTGAAAGCATGGTCATCTTTTTACTACTAAACTCCCAGCTTTCTGAGAGTAACACTGAATCTTTTCATCTATGTATTCCTGGCAATACTTGGAGGGTTGTAAATGTTGGAAATTTATTTTAGAATGACTTACCTTTTTTTTTTTCTAGTTCTCAGATGATGTTCTGATGCCTTTCCAGTACATTTCATCTTCAGGGCAATTTTTTCAAGAAGGTTATATAGTTTATTCTTATGTTACAGTTGAGGATATTGAAACAGAAAAGTTAAAGAATTTGCCCCAAACCACATAATAAGTGATATAGTCAGGATTCAAACCCAGGTCTCTAAAACCCATGCTCTTTCCGTTCGGTTGTGCTGTTTCTCCCATCACATCAGACTTAACGGGTGGATGGATAAATGTGATGTCTTGTTTCTTCAGTTAAATTAGAAGATCCTCAGGACGTAAAATTAATCCCAAATCTAGTGTTCTTTTCACTTGGCAAATGTGGCCTCTCATGCAAGTTCCCCATAAAATTCTCAGTGCAATGCCAAGCAGACAGTAGCAACTGCATAAAACTTTATTCATGGGATGAAGAATTGTTTCTTCAAGATTTGTGCAGGCTATCAAAGACTATTCATAGGAGGAGGAGGATGAAACAAGAGACTCAGGAGACTGGAGGGAGAATTCACCATGTGGATAGTGGGAATTGGTTTCACTGTAGGTGATGTAGAGACGGGAAAGGCAAGGACAGGCCTCTGTTGTGAAACTCTCATCTGAAAAGTGAAAGTGAAAGTGTTCATTGCTCAGTCATGTCCAACTCTTTGGGACCCCATGGCCTGTAGCCCACCAGGCTTCTCTGTTCATGGAATTCTCCAGGCAAGAATACTGGAGTGGGTGGCCATTCCCTTCTCCAGGGGATCTTCCCTGACCCCAAAACCAAACCCCAGGCTCCTGCATTACAAGCAGATTCTTTACTGTCTGAGCCACCGGGAAACTCTCACCTGTGTGTAAAGAAATCCTATGTGTGTCTATGGCATGGACATCTTGCCATTATGTTTATTTTCTTCAAGTGTTCTGTGGCTTCCTCCTTTAATTGACCTAAAACTCCTTTAGATTATGTTCAGAGTAGTGATGATTTGGGGGCCCCAAGTGACATTTCACCCAGATGTTTCACCAGAGTGTGGTTGAATATAAAAATCTGTTGAGGATTTCCTCTGTGAGAAAACTCAAGAAGCCTAAATTGTGGGGACAGAGTTATGCTCTGAATTTCAGGCTTTTGATAAACACTGAATAAACAAAGGTCATTCAAATTTCTAAAGAACAACTCTAATGTAACCCTGGAGAGCTGATGAATGAGAAAATTAGTTTGGACCTATTGAATCAGGTTTAGAGTAAACACTTATTTTACTGTATTTTTTTTCTCCACCAGTTGAACCACATCCCTATACTCATTTTCTTGATTAAAGAAAAATATTAAATGCTAACCACTGTGTAATTAGATGCACTTTCTATATTTTTCCTTTATTCTCCCATAGAACCCACTAACCCATTGACTTATAAATCTGCATGTGCTAAGTCGCATCAGTCATGTCCGACTCTTTTCGACCTTACAGACTGTAGCCTGCCAAGTTCCTCTGTCCCTAGATCTCTCCAGGCAAGAATACTGAAGTGGGTCGTCATGCCCTCCTCCAGAAGATCTTTCTGACCCAGGGGTTGAACCCACATCTCTTTCATCTAACCTGCATTGGCAGGCAGGTTCTTTACCACTAGTGCAATCTGGGAAGTCCAGATTAGGTCCAAAGTTCTGGTCTAGAACTCAGATAGTGATCAAGACTCCATTTTATGTGTTTGGTTGAAAAATTGGTTCCGTTTTCCTGCCTAGGTGGGAAAATATCAAAGAAAGGGTCTTTTAGAAATAAACAAGCTTGTGATCAGGCTGTTATCAAGATACTACCTGATTTCCAGAAGATATTTCAGCTGCTGACCTCTCCTGAGACGACAAGAAGAGTAACTCTTTGTTCAGTCTTTCAGTCGTGTCTGACTCTTTGTGACCCCCATAGACTGCAGCACACCAGGCTTCCCTGTCCTTCACCATCTCCCAGAGTTTGCTCAAACTCATGTCCATTGAGTTGATGTTGCCATCCAACCATCTCACCCTTTATCATCCCCTTCTCCTCTTGCCCTCAGTCTTTCCCAGCATCAAGGCCTTTCCAAATGAGTTGGCTATTCTTATCAGGTGGCCAAAGCATTGGAGCTTGAACTTCAACATCAGTCCTTCCAATGAATATTCAGGGTTTATTTCCTTTTAGGATTGACTGGTTTGATCTCCTTGCTGTCTAAGTGACTCTGAAGAGTCTTCTCCAGCACCACAGTTCAAAAGCATCATTTCTTTGAGTAACTCTAAGTATTCCTAATTTGGTAGTCCCCCGTTGTGTTGGGGGTAGGAAACAATATTCAGGCAGATCCCTTTAGGTAATTCCAGAGCTGTCTCTACCTGCTTCACCAGCCTGCTTCCTTTTCTCTTCTCTGCTAGAACAGCCCTGCCTTTCTTACCCATAAAGTAGTTTTCTTCTTCTAACTGCCCCAGGGCCTTTAGCTATCGCATGTACATTCTGCAGCATTCACTCAATAAATTGAAGCAAGAGCTCATCATAGGGACTTCCTGGTGGTCCAGTGGTTAAGAATCCACCTGCCAACACAGGGGACACGGGTTCAATCCCTGGTCTGGGAAGATCCCACATGCCCCAGAGCAACTAAGCCCCTGTGCCACAACTACTGAAGTCTGAGTTCCTAGAGCCTGTGGTCTGCAACAAGAGAAACCACTGCAATGAGGAGTCCACTCACTGCAATGAAGAGTAGCCCCATCTCACTGCATCAAGAGAAAACCCGTGCCTGCATTCAGCAACAAAGACCCAGCACAGCCAAAAACAAACTTAGAAAAAAAGCTCATCATAGTGTGTATGGAAGATTGACAGGAGCTAATGCCTCCAAGGGTATGGTGTCTCCAGCAGTTATAGAGAAGAAGTGACCATCTTTTCAAATAAAAATTTGGTTTCTGCTTTTCTTCCTGCTCTTATTTCCTTGTTACCTTCTGCATTAGTTTCCCAGAGCCGCCCTAACAAAGTTGCACAGACTAGGTGGCTCAAACTATAGAAATATATTTTCTAACAGTTCTGGAAGTCCAAGACCAAGGTGTTGTCAGGTTTGATTTCTTCAGGGGTCTCTCTCCTTGGCTTCCTGAGGCCACCTTCTCATTGTGTCTTCACATGGTTTTTCCTTGGAACACCTACGTTCCTGGCGTCTCTTCTTGTTCTTTATAAGGACATGCATCATATTGGTTTTGAGTCCCACCCTAATGGCTTCATTTTAGCTAACCTCTTTAAACGCCTTATCTCCACATGCAGTTACATTCTGAGGTACTGGGGATTGGAAGTTTAACAAATAAATTTGGGGAGGGGGAACACAGTTCAGCCCCTAATACCTTCTTATCACTATCAGTATATACAGCCTGGAGGTAGCTACATGTCCATGTAGAACATATTAAGTCAGAAGGACTGGATATGAGCCCCACCCATGCTACTTACTAATAGTGTGACCTTATGCATATTATTGTGAGTGCATGCTCAGTCACTTAGTCATAACCAACTCTTTTGAGACCCTGTGGACTGTAGTCCACCAGGCTCCTCTGTCCATGGGATTTCCCAGGCGAGAATACTGGAGTGGATTGCCATTTCCTTCTCCAGAGGATCTTCCCAACCCATGGATCGAACGCACATCTCCCATGTCTCCTGCTTGGTAGGCAGATTCTTTACCACCAAGCCATCTGGAGGACATTCAGGCATATTATTAGATTTTGCCAAATCTCAATTTCCTAACCATAAAATGGGAATGCTGATAAGGGAAGCTGCTTCAATAAGTTTTTGTGAGAATTAAATAAGAGGATACCTGTATGCGCTCAGGATAGTGCCTAGCTGAATTAATATTAATTATAATCATAAAAGTGAAGGTGAATTATGAAACCCTCTTAGGAAAGGAGACTTTGATTATACTCAAATTATGGGAATTAACTGATTCTTGACATTTTTCGCCTAAAATATAAATTTGCTATGAGTTTTCCTGAGTTTTCACTAAATGTTTGACTTTTTCTCTTAAGTCAAAATTCAGTGAACTGTGTAGTTTAGGAGAGCAACAACCCAGTAGAATCATGATGACTCTCCCTGCCAGATTTTCTATAGCACTCACTTCAAATATATTTTCATATTTAATAAATATATATTGTCATATTTAAAATTTATCCTGACTCTGGCTTCAGTCATGGTCTTCATAGGAAGTACAGCACAGTCTACCACTTAATTCAGTGAGCTCCATTTAATCAAGAGATTAGATCCAGTCCAGAGATTCATGGACTGTTAGCTTCACATAAACGAATTGGTGATTCACACTTACTGATCAACCTACAAATACCACCGTTCATAAATGGGAACAGGCCAACCCCTGCTGGTGTAATTATCCGAGGGAGGAGGAGTGGGATGGGCAGGGAACAGCTGATGGTTCTTCTCACTTCTGGAGGGTTGCCCTTGAGATGACAGTGTATAGGTGGGCAGGGCAGGGCAACTGTGACACCTCCCTGGGGTCCCTTCGATGCCAGGAATTTACCAGGCTTCACCCATCAAAGAACAATAAATTTTCCTTCAAAATATAAAACATAATCAGTGTTTCCCAAACACTGAAGGCAAGAAGCAGCTAAATCCCCATAATAATGAAAAGAATCCTGTTAATTAAATCAGCAAGGTAGAGCGCTTCCCTCCTAGCTCACAGCCTAGCTGAACAGTAGAATACCTTGGAGACTGAAACTGAAATCCAAGCCTTTTCTAGGTTACAAGCCAGCATCCTGAGGGAACATGTAGAAGAAAAAAATCCTTAAGCACAGGACAAGTAAACACAACTTTTTTTTTTCCTCTCAGAAGTTGTACTCGGGTTATGTTTATCTGGGAAGAGAAGTTGCAAAACAATTTGTAAAACCAGGTTCAGCATATTTGTGCCAACCCCTTATCAGATCAGGGCTTCCCAAGTGGCTCCGTGATAAAGAATATGCCTGCCAGTGAGGGAGACGCAGGAGATGGGTTCGATCCCTAGGTAGGGAAGATCCCCTGGAAGAAGAGAACGGCAACCCACTCCAGAATTCTTGCCCGGGAAATCCCATGAGCAGAGAAGCCTCGCAGGCTACAGTCTATGGGGTTGCAAAGAGTCAGATACAACTGAGCACAAACACTCTTATCAGATCTGCCACTAGTCAAAGGTAAGCTGAAGGCCTGTTACTGCAAACTACAGTGTAAAAGCAAATGTATCAGACGCTTACAGGAAAAGAGAGAAATATGTTATTTCCTCCGATTTTTTTTCCTTTAATTAGTCTTTTCAACCATAGTCTGTTTCAACTTCCTTGGCTCTTAGACATCCTGGATCAGATCATTTACAACAATGATTAAGTGTTTACTTCACACATCTTTCTTTTTGTGTGCAAAGCTATTGATATAGATTTGTGGGTTTCTTTTAATGCTTGGTTAATTGGCTGCTATACTGAGAGAGAGTCTGTTACTGCGGTTGAGGAAAGCTGGAAAGAATCGAGGTGAAGATTTCTTATGAATCTATCACGTTTGGGAATTGAGGGCCTTATAATATTACTGCCCTCAAGCCACTGATAGCAGCTTCTGTTCCCATCAGTGGGAGCTTTTACAGGGATGAAAGTCACACCCTCTCACCCCAGTCTGCTGTTGGTTTTACTCTCCAAACCGATTCACTTCCACCCACAATCTATTGACCTTTAAATTGCTTTTAACTGCCAGAAGGTGTGCTTTTCAGATGAACTAGAGTCCATTCATAGAATCTGAGACTTCAGAACTTACCCATATTTGAAAACCCAAAAACTAGGCCGCAACATTTAACTAATCTTTCATGCAATGATTAATCAAATATTAGTTATTGCATCAGTGTCTTTGAAAAATTTGTTCTGCATCAGTCAGTTCAGTCATTCAGTCACGTCCAACTTTTTGCGACCCCATGGACTTCAGCACGCCAGGCTTCCCTGTCCATCACGAACTCCCTGAGCTTGCTCAAACTCGTGTCCATTGAGTTGGTGATGCCATCCAATCATCACATTCTCTGTCGTCCCCTTTTCCTCCTGCCTTCAATCTTTCCCAACATCAGAGTCTTTTCCAATTAGTCAGCTCTTCACATCAGGTGGCCAAAGTATTGGGGCTTCAGTTCAGCATCAGTCCTTCCAATGAACACCCAGGACTGATCTCCTTTAGGATGGACTGGTTGGATCTCCTTGCAGTCCAAGGGACTCTCAAGAGTCTTCCCCAGAACCACAGTTCAAAAGCATCAATTCTTTGGGGCTCAGCTTTCTTTATAACTCTTACATCCATACATGACTGCTGGAAAAACCATAGCTTTGACTAGACAGAACTTTGTTGGCAAAGTAATGTTTCTGCTTTTTGATACGCTGTCTAGGTTGGTCATAGCTTTTCTTCCAAGGAGCAAGCGTCTTTTAATTTCATGACTGCAGTCACCATCTGCAGTGATTTTGGAGCCCAAGAAAATGAAGTCTCTCACTGTTTCCATTTTTTCCCCATCTATTTGCCATGAAGTGATGGGACCGGATGCCACGATCTTAGTTTTTTGAATGTTGAGTTTTAAGCCAGCATTTTCACTCTCCTCTTTCACTTATCAAAAGGCTCTAGTTCCTCTTCACTTTCTGCCATAAGGGTGGTGTCATCTGCATATCTAAAGTTGATATTTCTCCCTGCAAACTTGATTCCAGCTTGTGCTTCATCCAGCCCGGCATTTCACATGATGTACTCTACATATAAGTTAAATAAGCAGGGTGACAATATACAGCCTTGATGTATTCCTTTCCCAATTTATATTATGTATAACATCGGACATACTTGCAATACATCAAAGTTTGAAAGTGTCAGTTGCTCAATCATGTTTGACATTTTGTGACCCCATGGACTGTAGCCCACCAGGCTCCTCTGTCCACAGCATTCTCCAGGCAAGAATACTGAAGTGGGTTGCCATTCCCTTCTCCAGGGGATCTTCCTGACCCAGGGATTGAACCCGGATCGCCTGCATTGCAGGCAGATTCTTTACTGTCTGAGCCACCAGGGAAGCCTTAAATCAAAGTTTACTCAGATTTATATTTGTCTGTACCAGGATTCTGTTTTTAATCTTCTGGCTCAAGAGTTTTCTCACCATTGTCTGCATTCTCCATATATTACCCTTTGTCTTTTGTCCAGTCCGTAAGCACACACGCACTCACCTAGAAAGATAATTTTTCAGTGTTTAAGGTGTCTAGTGCTGCTAGAAGCCCAAATAATAGACTATAGTTTTACATTGAGAAGTAGAATTGGGCCTAAATCTTTCAGCTTCCACCACACAACTAAACAATTTGACACTGAAGGTAAGAGTGGCAGAACGAAAGGAAGTAGCCAAAAAATACGGTTCATTCTTAGCTCTCCCTGGCTAAGAGGAGCTGTAAGAACCAGCCAGTGCCTGCAATATGATATTTGGTTCACTTGGGGGTGGAGCAAAACAAGATGGTGGATCCCCACTCAACCCCAACTGCTTCCCTCTGACAACCTCACCCACAGCTGTCCTCGGGTGGGTTATGGATAATGGTCTAATTTCCTTTCAGCACGGTGTATTTTTTTTCTTTCTGACCTTTCAGAGTAGTACCTGTGTTTTTTTGGGGGGGGGGATATCTTAATTTTTTAAAAGCTGTGTAAAAAGAAGAGATTTAAAGTCACAAGGTATGTAAGGTACATGAATGAAAAGCAAATATATGTGTGTGTGTGTGTGTGTGTGTGTGTGTTTGTAAATTCAGTGTGTGCATATAAGCATATTGCAAGAAACAAATTTTGAGGTTTTTAAAATTGTTATTTTTACTGTGTCTTTATAATCTTTCTCTGTGGGAGTTTAAGGAAATAGTTGCTTTATGAGTTTGTTCTTTGGATCTGGCTGATAGGTGATATAAAAGTTGTATCTCACTGGTGTTGATGCTAAATATCTTCAATCGCAGATGTATGACTGGCCATTATATGATGAGGAATATCTCTTCAAATGAAGGTAGTAACTATCTCCTAAAGGCTGGCATCTTTGCCTGTTTAATGGAGAATCTTAAAATGTAAATTTTTGTGCAAATCCAAAATGTATGTCTGGTCAAAAGTTGACTTTTAATTTCTTAAAATACAAGCTCTTCAAGCACATCTATAGATTAACTTGGAAACATAACCAGGCTAATACCTATGGAGTACCTACTCTGAATGGTCGACTAAGCTAAGTGCTAAGAACAAAGTAAGTTTAAACTTCATAGCAGTGGTAACACCTCATATCAAAGAGATCCCCAAATTGAATATTATAATAGTTTTGCCATAATGTTTAAATACACCCTTTATCTTATTTTGTGTATCTGTATATAGTAGAACTGTAAAGTAGCTTTTTTGTATGTAAGGTTTTGACTGATTAACCAAAGGCAGGTATGGACAGTGGAAATAAGCAGCATTAAAACTGGCCAGCCCCTCTGCTGCCTGGGGGACCACTATGACACACACAGCCATTTTCTGTTTACATTGACATCATTTTGACAGTTTAGCACCTTCTTTTTTTTTTTCAGGAACGAAAAGTAGGGGGTCAAGTTTTCTGATTAGGAATTTTCAAGGCCAACTTGTAAAAGGCAAAAATTAAGTTTGCATTCCTTTATATATTTGGATATGACAGATTAAAAGGAAGGCAGGTATGCAGAGTGTGTCTAATCCTTCACCTAGGTGGCAGTCTCAAATGCTTTGATGTCACCTGGTTGCAGGGCCCCCGAGACTTTTCAAGAAACCAAATTCAGCTGAGTTGCTGTGGCCTGTCTCTCCTTTCTGGTGTTCAAAAAGGAAAGAAAAGGTCCCTGCACCTTCTAGTCTCCTTCCTTTATTGTACGGTTTGCTTTGTTTGTTTGATTTTAAAACTGCCATTATGTGAAAGTGTTGCAAGTATAAATAATTGAGAAGATAACTCTGTAGGGAAACCACTTTTGCTGCCTTTGTGCAAAGGCAGCTCATTATGGCTCAGAGCTGCAGCATTCCATAAGAGCAATTATGCAACATCAGTATGTCATGGATATTAACCAAGGGGAGTAGATAAGAGATGGGAAAATAATTTTGTAACTTATTTAATTAAATTTATTTGATTTTTCAAATAGTTCCTCTAGTGTCGAGTTTACCAAACCTCTCCGTGGTTGCTGTGGTCTTGCAGGACGGGCGTTCGGCATTTGTTTGTGGGCATCTCTCCTCAATTCTGTATAGACTGACAATGTATTTATGTTGGGGTTTAATTTCCACCCAAGGAGAGGTTACCCATGAAAATGGAACCGTAATTTGGTCATGAGGTAGTTATCCCCCCCAGGGCTTATAGAGTCAGTTAATATATGTTAATACAGCAAAGTGAACAAAAGGTTAAATAAGTGGGTCATTCTCAGAACGAGTCCTGTACTGCTTACTTCTGCTTAAACGGAAGGAAAAGCCCATAATGCCTCTCGTCTGACTTTCACCCCCATCATTTTAAGAATTGCTTTGCCAATCCTTCACAGCAAATAGTAATTTTAAGTGGACCAAAACAGAACTCAGGGTGTTTGCACTCCATGGTAATGATAGAGTAGCTGTGCTCCCTGGAGTCAATAAGCCCAACAATTGAGTCATTTTTGCCTCCTGTGAGTGAATCACTGCTGTTAGCCTGAATGACAGGATTGCTTATAGATCTGGAGCCCTTCACCGGGCTGACCTCATCCTGAGACAGCGAGGTTCAGAGGGCAGGCAGGTGGTGTTTAACACAGTTATAAGTAAAAGCTGATTTTGTACTTGTACACTCTGTAAACAAGAAAGTAGAGTTGGCGGGGGCGGGGGGCTGGGAGGGGAGAGGAGGACGGAGCGTTGGATGTGCAGTGAGGTACCTTATCCGAAGCAGCACTTCCTCTCTTCCTGTCTCTTTTCCCTTCTCATTTCTGCCTTTCCTTCACGTCCTGCTCCCCCCACCACCTTGTCGCTGACTCTGTCTCTCCTCCCCATCTTCCACCCTCCGCATGCAGAAGTCTCTAACACATGTAGTCGATATGCTAAAGTTAGATGGCCACAGCCCAAGTTTTAGTTCTCATTAATGAAAGATGCAGAGGGTGTTGCCAAAAAAAAAACCCTCCTAGTTTTAAGATTAGTCTTCAGTTTCTGAATCATTTTTGAAGCAGAAATTTTAGGTACATGTAGCAAAACACCCAATGATAGTTGTTGCTTTTTATAATATTTCATTGAGCAAGAAAATATGAGAAAAGTAGGAAAAGGTGAAAATTAGAGCAAACATCCTAGCCTAGCATCATCTCCTAATGATCAAACTGTCTTTGAGATAGAGAAATTCAAAGAACATTCTCAGCCTGCATATTTTTAGGGGTCCAAGAGCAATGGAGTAGTCAGGTTTTATAATAATCTTGGGAGGGGGTGTTGTGAACAGGTAAGATAGAAAACAGGCTTCCCAGAAAGCACAGTGGTAAAGAATCCACCAACCAGTGCAGGAGACTCAAAAGACGTGGGTTTGATCCCTGGGTTGGGAAGATTCCTTGGAGTATGAAATGACAATCCACTCCAGTATTCTTGCTGGAAAATTCCAAGGACAAAGAGCCTGTCTATGGAGCTAGAGTCCATGGAGTCACAAAGAGTTGGACATGAAGCACAAGATATAAAACAAGAGCCCTACAGATGGTTCTCTATCTTTGACTCTGACTTGGGGAAATAGGAACATGGAAATCCTATTTTCAAATTCATAAATGATTTAAAAACACAATTTTGGTTAAAAAAATACTCCTTAATCTTTTCAAATCCTTGGAGCCCTAGTGCCCCTCAAAATCTTAATAACTGAAGCCAAGGTTGATTTGTACTATCATGCCTTCTTAGAGATTCATAATATATGTTTGGTCTTTCCTGGTGGCTCAGGTGGTAAAGAATCTGCCTACAATGTGGGAGACCCGGAATCGATCCCTGGATTGGGAAGATCCTTGGAGAAGGGAATGGCAACTCACTCCAGTATTCTTGCCTGGGAAAGCCCATGGACAGAGGAGCCCGGTGGGCTACAGTCCGTGGGGTTGCAAGAGTTGGACACGACTGAGCAACTAACACTTTGGCTTTCTTTGTTTCCTTTAGTGCTGGTTCCTTACCACACTTTGACTTACCATCTTTGTTTTGGGGAAACATCGCAGGATTGACACCAGGGTCCTTCAGAGTACAATCTGGGGGGGAGGGGGGGGATTTTTTTAAGAAAGCTTTCTATTCTTCTTTCCTTCCTTCTTCTTCACTTTCCACTTATTCATCTATCCCAAAACACATGCACACCATAATATTTCATTGACCTCAGTTCCCATTACTCCCAGTTTATTCTTCCCTCTCCAGCACCTGGACTTATCATTCCCCAGTGTTACCCAGCTTAGAAAAGTCTGATGCCTACTTTCTGCCAAGTCAAGTCCTTCTCTTCCTTCACCCCTGTACCCAAGATTTGCCTGGCATCCGTAAAGCCAGATGGAGTCACACCTTTAAACCAATGCCTCTAGTCTGTATCTTTAGTTGTTTCTGAGTGCAAATATCACTACCCAGAGACAGGAAGCCAGAGTTATTTCCCACCTTAGCTCTGCCCCATTCTAGGAAAAATAATTTCATCAGTTCAGTTCAGTTCATTCGCTCAGTCGTGTCCGACTCTGCGACCCCATGAACCACAGCACACCAGACCTCCCTGTCCATCACCAACTCCTGGAGTCCACCCAAACCCATGTCCACTGAGTTGGTGATGCCATCCAACCATTTCATCCTTTGTTGTCCCCTTCTCCTCCTGCCATCAATCTTTCCCAGCATCAGGGTCTTTTCAAATGAGTCAGCTCTTTGCATCAGGTGGCCAAAGTATTGGATTTTCAGCTTCAACATCAGTCCTTCCAATGAACAGCCAGGACCAATCTCCTTTAGGATGGACTGGTTGGATCTCCTTGCAGTCCAAGGGACTTTCAAGAGTCTTCTCCAACACCAGAGTTCAAAAGCATCAATTCTTTGGCACTCAGCTTTCTTTAGAGTCCAACTCTCACATCCATACATGACCACTGGAAAAACCATAGCCTTGACTAGACAGACCTTTGTGGACAAAGTAATGTCTCTGTTTTTTAATATGCTGTCATTTCATCAGGGCTTCAGCTATTCAGCCACTTGCAAAATGAGGACAAGAA
The DNA here is from genome assembly GCF_963930625.1 of Muntiacus reevesi. NCBI lineage: Eukaryota > Metazoa > Chordata > Mammalia > Artiodactyla > Cervidae > Muntiacus > Muntiacus reevesi. Next base: position 31,542,413 of record NC_089255.1, on the reverse strand, counting down.
AATTCCCCTGGACTCTTCCATTCTCAATTTGACATTATTATCAAAACAGAGGAACCCTATTTTCATTGTGATTTGGTTAGCCTTTCACCATACATTTTACTGAAGATGTACTGTATGCTTGACATGCTTTCAGTAACATAGAATTAAGATGTGGCCCTGGCCTCTGAGACTACCTGGTGGGAAGCTAGATACATACATTATGATTATAGTATTGAATAGATGCTGTGATGGGTCTTTGAACTAGGTCCTAATGACTGAAGAAGTGCTTCTTACTCAAACCATGGAATCTGGGAAGTTATCTCAAAAAGATATTCTCTGATAAGAATTTTGAAGGGTGTGTTTACCAGACAGCCCTGGTAGAGAGAGACCCCAAAGACAGAAGAAATAGTATGTTCCTAGTTAGTTGGCATATTAACTTTATACTTACTAATTGTATTTTTGTTTATATGTACATACCTGTATAGCAGTTAAACCAATTTCTAAATTAAATTATTTTTATGTTATTTTATCTTTACTATGAAAATGGAGATAATTCAAATGCTATCATTTCTATTTCTAATAGTTAAGTCATTTTAGGGAATTCTGATAAATGTGAGATGTGAATATGCAAAAAATTCCTTTCAGATTGCAGTACACAGTGTTTGCTTCTTTGTCTATTGGTGACTGTAGCTGTGTGTGGAATACGGGAATCAAAGGTTGATGTCTTTATTTCTCTGCAGTTCGAGGGAAAGAAATCCACTAACTAACCCTCTAAAGCTAAAATATTTAAGGGCTAAAGCAGATGTGGCATAATTGCTGGTTTGCTAAGTCTCTTGTGATTTATAAAGATATATTTTATGTCTTTTATGATTACGGGATGATGCTAAAAATTTTGTGGGTAATAATACCGTCACATTGGGAAGACTGTATATAACATCTCTGAAGAAGATACAGAATGCTACCCAGCTGCAAATCAAAGTAAAAAGATGTTTAATTTGTTATAAGGAAAGGCAGTCAAGAAATTTTATTTGGAATTTGGTCTTTGATGTCTGATCATCATAAATGTGAGGACATTATTAAGTCATGTATTTATGAATAGACTTTTTTGCCTCTTGACATAATGGGATATGTTTTCATATTTTTTAAAAAATTATTGTTAGGTGTGTAGCTATTAGAAATATAGTTTATTTAAAGTGACTTTGAAATTTTACAAATCTTTGATTCCCCCCCCCCCCCCTTTGGCACCTGAACTAGAGGCCAGTATAAACTGGTTAAATAGCATGGTGTAAACAGGAAGACTGTCCCCTATATACATATTTATAATACTTTGTTTGTTAGATCTTTCTTTTAATATTACTTGACTTTCTGTGTTTTAATCTCTCTCTCTCTCTCTCTCTTTTTTTTTTTTTTTTTTTCGGATTTTGGGCTGAAGCCACTCTAAAGTTTAACACCTAGGAGATTTCTCACTTATGGTTCCCTTTAAAAGTGCTAAAATCTCAGCCTCTCAAACAAGAGACCAAGCTACAATTTAAAGAAAGCAGTGGTATTGATAAAGGGCCCTAAGAATGTTGCCACCTTCCAAATGTGTCTTCTGCCACATTCTTTCTTTTAAACCAGCAGGAGAGTTGGAAGAAGGATAAGAGGCTGGCCGGTACAAACACTCCTGGCTTGCCATGCTGGTCTCTGAGGTCTCCCCTGCTGCTTTAGAAAAAGGAGCCCTACAGACAAATGAAAGGACCATGGGGACATTCTCATGCAAGCCCCTTCCTGCCAAACACCAAGTGGCTTTAGATTGTTGGTGTTGGGGTGGTTTGGCCTGAGTTGAAGAATAGAGACTTGAGAACCATTTGTTTCCACACCATTTTGGGTGAAGTGCTATATTTTTCACTTTAAAAGCCCATTTAAAAAGAAAAATATGGTTTGAAAGGAGGACACAATTTGGAAGCCATCACACTTAATGGAGTCCCTTTTCAGTGTAGCACTTTGTACTATCAATTTTCTTCTAAATTGTCACCACCTGGAGAAAACCCACCCTTGATTGTCTTACCACTCTTACTTAAAAACACCATCTTCTGTATATTTTTCCTATATCAGATTTTTAAAACTTTTTTGTAAATTCCACTAAGTATGAAGTGTACACCGTATGCCAGGGACATATTATCATCAGCCTCTAATCACACAGATTATCTCAGAATTAAAAGAAAAACCAGCAAGCTGGACCTAATAGGAATAAAGGCTTTTACTGACAATTAACTTGACCAGAAATAGTTAAGTAAAGGGCTTCATAAAGTCTGGAGCATATAGGAAGAGGAAGTAATTTTTTGGAACTAGGTAGGCAGTTTAGTGGGCTTCCCAGGTAGTGCTAGCAGTAAAGAAACCCGCCTGTCAATGCAGGAGACGTAAGAGATGGGGGCTCCATCCCTGGATTGGGAAGATCCCCTGGAGGAGGGTGTGATAATCCAGTCCAGTATTCTTGCCTGGAGAATCCCATGGATAGAGGAGCCTGGAAGGCTATGATTCAGAGTCACCAAGAGTCAGACTAAAGTGACTTAGTACACTCACAGCACTTTATTATACTTGTTGCCACAGTCTGAAATATTCATCTAGTTTGGGAGTTTTGAAGAAACGAGAGGGTTTTGAAGTTAAAGTTGCTTCTTTCCAACCATTCACTCTTTTTTTGTCCTTTATCTTGGGTGACCTGCCTAGTTTCTCAGCCTGAAAGTCCCATCCATCAACTCAAAGGTAACTTTTAGAAAATTGAATTTGCGCCCCCTTGCCATAACAAGTAGGAATTCCTCTGAAATTTTCCAATTTTTATCAAATGAATACTATAGCATACCAGACATAGATTCTCAAGTTTATCCTCTTATAATATCATTTCTATTTGTATCTCTTTGCCATCTAAGCACAATTCATCAGCAGTTCTCCAAGCCACATGTCCCACTTCTTTTGTATTTCTACCAACTTAGTCTGAGTATACATTTCCCTCTTCTGCTTGGAATGTAACAGCTTTCTACCATTTAGCTTCTTGCGTCTCATCAGTTCATATGTAGCCCTTAGAATAGATTTTCCTCAAGCACCATATTTTATCATTCTACTCTTTAGGAATTTGAGAGGTTCAATTTGTTACTCAAGAACTTCCACCTGGGTGGGGAAATAGGGAAATATTGGTCAAAGGTTGCAACCTTCAAGCTTCAAGATGAGAAAGTTCTAGAAGTCCAACGCACAGCCTGGTGATGATAACTAACAGTGTTATGTTATGTATTTGAAAGTTGCTAAGAATCTTAAATGTTCTTGTCATGAGAAAGAAATGGTAATTATGTGATGTGATGGAGGTGTCAGATAATCATTTTGTAATATAAATATGTCAAATGAACACTACCTTAAGTTTATATAATATTACATGTCAAACTTGTTCAGTCACTCAGTTGTGTCCAACTCTTTGCGCCCCCATGGACTGCAGCATGCCAGGGTTTCCTGCCTTTCACTATATCCTGCAGTTTGCTCAGACTCATTCATTGACTCAGTGATGCCATCCAACTATTTCATCCTCTCTCACCACCTTCTCCTCCTGGTTTCAATCTTTCCCAGTATCAGGGTCTTTGCAAATGAGTCAGCTCTTCACATCAGGTGGCCAAAGTATTGGAGCTTCAGGATCAGTCCTTCCAATGAATATTCAGTGTTGATTTCCTTTAGGATTGACTGGTTTGATCGCTTTGCTATCCAAGGAATTTTCAAGAGTCTTCTCCAGCGCTGCAGTTTGGAAGCATAAATTCTTTGGTGCTCAGCCTTCTTTATATGGTCCAACTCCCACATTCATACATGACTACTGGAAAAACCATAGCTTTGACTATGTCAGGGAAGGTTTGACTATGTCAGACCTTTGGTGGCAAAGTGATGTCTCTGTTTTTTAATATGCTGTCCAGCTTTTCTTCCAAGGAGCAAGTGTCTTTTAATTTCATGGCTGTAGTCACCATCTGCAGTGATTTTTGGAGCCCAAGTCACTATTTCCACTTTTCCCCCATCGACTTGCCATGATGATGGAACTATATGACATGATCTTAGTTTTTAAATGCTGAGTTTTAAGCCAGATTTTTCACTCTCCTCTTTCACGCTCATCAAGAGGCTCTTTAGTTCGTCTTCCCTTTCTGCTATTAAAGTGGTATCATCTGGATATCTGACATCGTTGATATTTCTCCAAGCGATCTTGATGTCAGACTTATACAATGTTATATATCAGTTGTATCTCAATAAAGCTGAAAAAATAAAGGTGCCCGCCCTAGCTTGTATGTTAACTGTGGTTGTGTTTTCCAGACCAAAACCAGAAGCCTGTCAGAATTCAGTGCCTGCACCCTCCCTTATGCACATTGGGCCTTAGTCTACTTCATTCTCTTCACACACACCATTTCCCTATTTCCTTCTTTCTCAATAATCTATACTATTTTAATCTGGTCCAACTTCCCTCCTCCAAGAAGCTGATGATTAACTTGACTTCTGACTTCTCTTTTGACCCCATCACACTTATTTACTGAGTGTGGACCATGTTTATTTAGGATTGTGATGTACTCTCAAATTGTGCTTTTCAATTTGTTTCTGTAGTTGTGAAGAGTAAAATTCTTTAAAGGCATAAGTTGCATTTTCAAAATTTTAAATATGTATGTGGACACACAGAGAGTCATATAATTATATATTTCATATTATATATAATTTCTTACTATATATGACCTTGTCATATTTTGTCATTAAACTTGTCTTTTGTTAGATATAGTGCGTAGAAGTTATCAGTGTGCGATGCATGTACAGGTTACTACGGACCTTAAAAATTATTCATTCTAAATTTTTTGGAACTGAAAAAGGATGCAAATAGGCCGTACGGAATCCCTGCTTCTTTATACCTTGCTGCCCTTCCTACCCTCTATCTTCCCCTCCCCAGAACCCAGTCTGTCCCTGGGACATGTACACAGTCCCAGAGAAAGCTCTGCTAGGATAATCCTCTGAAGACTGAAGAGGTGCGTCCTGAGTAGCTGTTGACTGACCAAAGAGGAACATAGGATAGAGCAAGGAACGAGGTTTTGAAAAAAGTCTGTTCATCCTGGTGAAAGTGAGAAAGGGGAAAAGAGAGCAAATACTAGAACATGGTGTGATGGCAAAAAAGGATGTTTAAACAGCCATTCTTTCTCCTTTGTTTTCAGCATTCCCGCCACCCACAAAATTTCTGTCTTTGACCTATGTGGTTATATGCCTACATATCCTAGAGTTGATAACCCTTCTTACCCTTCCTTCCAGCAGCCGCACAGGAAGCTTAGCCAGGTGTTAATCTCTGCACAGTTTATTGCCTGGTATGTATGTGTGTACATACATACACATACATATATGTGTATGCACACATGTACATATATATACTTGCATATGGTTAATGACTTCTCACAGTTTATCTCAAGGCCACATTGTTTCGTGTCCCACTTGGTTGACAGGGCATCTCTGACGTGACAGATGTAGCCACTGAGAACAGGATCGTGCATTTGAAACCAGTTTAATTCTTAGCAAGGCGATGCATATGGCTTATGGAGATTTTGTTGTGGATTTTTTCCTTATATATTACTCAGGGAAGCCTGTGTCAGTATAAATCAGTGGTAAACGAAATCAACATTATGGCATCTTTGATATTGCATTTGCAAAAGCCTTTCTGGATGTTGTTTAATTCAAGGCTTAATGATTGATATTGTAGACAGTGAATAAACATTTTTGATGGATCTGTTTGCTCACAGATTTTAAAAAGTGAATCCCTTTTTCTCTTGGATTTAAAGAGTGTAATGCCATTGAAGAGGAAACAGTTCACATGTGGTCAGCACAGGTTGGTGGCAACAAAAGTAGGAACTCACTTAGGGTAAAATTTGCTGTCAGGAGAAATGGAGCGTTCTTTCTGAACTCAGGAACGTGTGGTTCATGCGAGCTTGCTTGTAGATGGTTGCTACAATAAGGCTCCTTTCATACAGGTGTGTTTATGCCCCAGGCTTGCTGGCCACAGTCCATTCCATTTACAGAAGCTGAATTAAACAATAACTACCGCATTGCAAAAAATGGTGGGGAGGGGGGACGGGGGGTGGGGGAGAAGGTGAGCGTCAAAGGAGATGCCTGAGAGCTTTGTTCGGGCCAAGAAAAACCCTGTTGCAGTTGTCAGAGCTTGTTGATGTTGCTGGGAACGGCACTTTTTTTTTCTCCTGGATTTTGTGGTTCTGCCTTAGGAAAGAAAGTAAAATAGAACGGAAGAACAAAGTCCTACTCTATAAATCAGCAGCTGCTCCTTGCCAGATCAAAGGAGTGACATTTTTGCTCCTGGACTACTTGTCCACTTGAGGGCTTGACAGGCAGCTAACAGCTGGCCTGCTAGACTGTATGGGAGAATCCGCCTACATCTTCTTCCGAGCAGATGACAAGCTAATCAGAGAGATATCCATAGCATAGGGCATGAGCACACCTTGATCTCCTCAAACATAGCTGATACATAATTGTTAAACAGCTTGGTACGTTTTTGGCAAGTTAATGCTCAGGTGGCTTCCACTGAGAAGTAGGATAGAGAATTAATACTCCAATCAAAGGGGGTCTTGAAAGCTAAAGAAATGCTAGATTTGTAAGGATCTCCTCCTGTTAGCATGAATTAGTAAGTGGCTAGGAACATGATGAGAACTGGCTAAAATGTGTGTAACTGATTGTCAAGTGACTGGTTGATTTTTTTCGAAGCCCAGTCAGGCAATAGGATTCAGATAGAGGAACAGGGACTTCATAATTGAACATTTTGGAGATGATTACTCCAGTTTTTTTTATGCTGATAGAACTGAATAAAGTTATAGATACATCTTCAGTGTCTGCAAAGAACTGTTTTCAGAAGCACTATGAGGAGTATAGGTATACAGATCTGGAATTTTAATGTCAGTAGTAAAACTTTCAAAGTAATTCAGTTTCTAGTTGATTTCCATCTGCAATAAATCATGTACAGAATGAGGTAATACACTACAACTTATGTCTATTGATTTAGTATTTTATCTTTAAGAGGACAGATTCTAGATATGAATAGCTAAGGAAGTTTGCGTATTTTCTCCTCCCTTGCTTTCAAGTAGCTTTGAAAGATCACTTTTATAGTACATGATAAATAGCCACATATGAATAATCTGATGGTGTTCTGAGAGAGTAACAGTGCTTCAAAATCATAACCTGCTGGGATGTTTTGTTATCGAGTGTGATTATACTTATGGAATAGTGATTATTGTTCCTCAGTATTATAAAGAAAATAAAAGATAATTCCCTATCTTCAAGGAATTTCTCAACTGCTTTTATTAAAAAGTCTGTACTATTGGCCATGTAAGCCTGAGTTGAATAGGATGCCAAATTCTCCAGGTCATTCTAAAGATTTTTTAAATTATAAAAACAATCAAACTTATTATTAAAAACTTAAACAGTGCAGAATGACATGAAATAAAAATAGAAATCTGCCATTTCCCTGCTATCCACTCCTGAGAGAGAATAGTTTCCACAAAAACACTTTATCAGTCCAAATTTTCCTGTCGGAGGTACTGACAGAATGAAATGTATTAAGTTACACTAAATTGTTTGTTGCCCAAAACAAGTGATTAAAGGACTGTTTAGATCTGATATACCTAAAGAGAATAGTATGTGCATATTCACAGCTACGGTTCTTGATTAAAACTTGATCTTTGCAAGTTTCTATTCTTAGTAAGAGTACTAGATCATGTATTTGGTATGTGACCTAGAGCAGGAATTCTCAAAGTTAAATGTGCATGTGTCACCTGGAAATATTTTAGAATATTGATTCAGATTCGTTAGTGCCAGGGTGTGTGCATGTGAAGTCTCTTCAGTCGTGTCTGACTCTTTGCAACCCTATGGATTGTAGACCACCAGGCTCCTCTGCCCGTGGGATTCTCCAGGCAAGAATATTGGGATGGGCTGCTGTGCCCTCCTGCAGGGGATCTTCCCAACCCAGGGACTGGCAGATGGGTTCTTTACCACTAGCGCCACCTGGGAAGTGCCAGGGTAGGGACCACTTACCTCTGTAGCTCTAACGAGCTTGAGTTGAAGTTGATATGGTTGGTCCATGGAGCACAGAGTTGCAAGGATCCAAAGAGTAGTTAAGAGAGTGATTCCAAAACAGCTCACCCCACTACCCTGCCCCCCAGCAGACACCCACTCCAGTGTCTAAAATCCCCACCGTGACATTATACACTTGGATTAGCTGTAATCTCTGGGAAGACCCCACATGGCATGAACACATGCTACCTTCAGGGGTATAGCACATTATTATCCTGTTATCAATCAGCTTGGGTTTGTTTATAATAACCCACCTAGTGATAATTATTACCTGTAAGAGAGCAGAGCTCTTTAGGAGGGGACATTGTATAGATGCATTTTGAATGTAAGTTAACATTTAACAAGCCTTTACTATGTGCCAGGTACTGTGGCACAAAGATGTTACAAGCAATACCCCGCTTAATTCTCAAAACGATCTGGGCTCAACTATCACCCCAGCTTATAGATAGGAATCAAATGGAATCTTGGAAGTTTACAAAGACTTGCCCAAGGTGACCCAGCCAGGAAAGGGCAGAAAATACGTTCCTATGCTGTTCATCACTTTGCTCTACAGAGAAGTCGGGAATATGGAACAATATCTGAGAAGGGTTTACCACCCAAAGTAGGGTATTTTTGTAAAGAACCTATGTGAGCCCTCCTATCTTGAAGGAAGAGTTAGATAAAAGAAATAATTTTGGGAAACCACAGTAGAAGGCTGTCAAAAGATAAGCATCACCTACTTGATAATTTTGCTCAGGGCTTTTCATGTCAGCATAAACACTCCACTACTCAAGGGATATTCGTCAAGTTACAAAAGGTGTGTGAGTCCAGATTAATATCATGTTCTCATACTGTAAACTTAGAAGTGTTAGTTCATGGTGTTTTGAGAGCTGTAGACTAATCTGTGTGTGTGCTCCATCACTAAGTGGTGTCTGACTCTTTGTGACCCCATGGACTGTAGCCCACCAGGCTCCTCTGTCCATGGAATTTCCCAGGCAAGAATACTGGAGTGGGTTGCCATTTCTTTCCCCAGGGGATCGTCTCGACCCAGGGATCAAACCTGCATCTCCAGTAGACCAGTCTCACCTCTATCAAATTAAAAATCAAGCTGTAGCTCTGGGAAATTGATTGTGAACCATAACTGTATCCCTAAATAACCCATGAATCTCATTCGTTTACCTTACTTTGCTCACAGTTGTCTGGGAGAAAAGACCCACTATCTGGCCACCCGTGAAAAATGCCGGTTTGAGACATGACTCAGTCATCTGTGTGTTGGAGTACACATTCAAAGGCATTAAATCTGCTTAATTCACTGATTCTACCTTTTCAGTATATCTCACTGAGAAAACCCTGCTCTTAGCCATAACCGCAGCACAGAAAAAGACACGCTTTCTTCATGAACTAAGAAAAGTTGAAGAGACTTAATAACGGACTTGCCCTGACTGAGACTTCACTGTTGCAAATCCCAAGCAGTAGCAAGCTTTGTGAATAAGCATCTTCGTTGATGAGTTCTATGGCTGGGAAAGTGAAGAAACAGGTTTTTCATTTTTTAAAAGGTCCCCAATCACCAAGGTATTTGGACAATACCTCTTCCAAATTGATCTGATCTCTCTTCAGCAGTTCTACCTCTGCTTCTTTGACCAGACCAATCCATGCAAAATCTTCACTTCCAGGGATTCTTGATTCCTCCTCAGAGGTTCAGGGCTGGCATCTTTCCAGCTGACTCCATGGAGGCCTATAGTTTCTAACATTTAGCATTCTAAAGGAATGCTGCCAAAAGGAATGGGTTACCAGGTGGGGAATGAAGTTAGTGAACCAGAAAGAGGGATTTATCAGCCGTTTAAAAAAGAGGGAGAAAAAGAAAGGAAAAGGAATCAACCAACAATCTGGAAAGATACCTAAGTCTCCTTCTATCAATCTGAAATATGCTTGGGAGTGAACACACTTTAAAAAGAAAATCACCATGGTCAGATTTCATTGACAGAAAAGTTTGGCTTTTTTTGTGGGGAATTAAGGTGGGGATGTGGGAGAGGTCTCCAGAAGACCTCTCTCCAAAAAGACAAGATGAGATTTCAATGATATTTTCCTCTCTTGGGTTTAGTCTTTTTATATATAAAAGAATCCCCTGCCAGGGCAGAAGACACAGGTTTGATCGTTTGATCCCTGGGTTGGGAAGATCCCCTGAAGAAGGAAATGTCAGCCAACTCCAGCATTCTTGCCTCGGAAATCCCATAGATGGAGGAGCCTGGCGGGCTACAGTCCATGGGGTTTCAGAGTCGGACATGGCTTAGCCTAAACAGACTTATACATGCACACATACACATACACACACATATCTATATATATATTCACTCTAAGTTGACTCAAAAAGGCCTCATGATTCTTGGAAAGTCCTTGAATTTATTTCTATAATTAAGTTTATTTTTAAGCTAACCATCTAAGTATATAATTTTTAAGGATCACACATACTAATGCATTTTCTATTTTGATAAAATTTAGTGAGAAAGTAGATAGTCTTAGTAGATCCTCTCCAAAGCTTTTGCATGAGCCTGTATACTAACTTTGTGTTCCACACAGATCAATAGAAGTAGTGTATTTTAGGGTACTCATTCCCTAGGGAGTCGCTAATGGAATTATCTCTAGCCCTTAAAAAGTCACAGTGAGGCTAATGAATTTTTTTTAAGTGAAATCTGGATAAGGCACTAGGCTTACTAGCACATTTTATTTATGGCATTTATCATATGTGGCACATTTTACATGCAAGTTATACAAACCTCAGAATGTTTTTTAAGAGCTATTTAATATCTAAGAAGACTTCGTGATTTCGGGTTAAATAGTTATACCAATAGAAAAGTATGTGTCCTCAACTTCAAAATCATTCTGGGATGACATTACAATTTAGAGCATTTTTTAATATCAGATACAGATGAAAAACCTAACAGTCTTTGGATTGGAAATAACTTGTGGGGGTTTTCATTAAAGTTGGGTGCAGCTTGCTGCATTTTGGTTAGTTGGATGTCTTCAGCAATTTTTCAAATGTTTTGGGTTTGGCAAAGTCCAAAATGTTTTTGCCAACACCCTCTTTTCCCCTTAGTTTTTAAACCCGTGTGAAATTCAAGGATAACTTAATCCATATGTGTCTGATTCATTTACACTTAACTCATCAAAATGTTATTTTGTAAGACCCATTTAATATCCAAGAAACCTTTTTGAGTCTTTTAAGATGTCTTTTGTCTTTGAACCAGTGAGTTGCATTTTTCCATATGAATGGAGCTCGGACCTTGTAAGATGGAAGATCAGGCAATTTTCAACTTAGACTTCAAATTTTAAGTAGATCAAAACTTGATATTCTGCTTATTGCTTGAGCACTGAATAACTTCATCTTAAAATACAGATCAGAGAAGGTGGAAAAAACTTTCATGTCATGTCATTTTGGGGAAAGACCGCATTTGGAAATTTCACATAAAGAAATAAAAAAAAATACTCCTAGTTTGATTTTTGTAAATCTATAATTAAATGGCTTCATTTTATGTACATTGGGTATATTTTCTAAGAGTGGCCTATGGATCATCTGTGCAGTGGGAGTAATTTAATTTTTGAGTGTTGAAGTGTTCTTACAGTCAGCTTATTAATTGTTAATTTTAATAATGACATCTATCGTGTTCATAAGATAGCCTAGGATCAGGGGAGCTGACAGTTGGCAAGAGTTGTATGTTAAAAGAGTTCCGAAAAATTGGGACCCATATGTTTTACAAATCCTGTGTGATTTGAAAGAATGTGGTAGAATCAGGAATCTGGCAAGATATAGCACTATGGTTCACAAACATTGTTTGAGAACAACAGTTCAGAGAAACCCTAGTAAAAAAAGCAAAATCTCTATGACCTGTTGTAAGAAAATCTAGTGAAAACCTTCAAAGGCCTCTCTGCCTATTTGTTTAGCAGAACTGGGCAAAGAAAGGCCATCGCCATAACTGCTAGTGAACATCCAGTCCATGCCATGGTAACTAGTTGAAAATGTAATACTGGAGTGGCATTTCCAAGTTCAGCACTTCTATAAAGACCTGCGAGCACACGGAATGCTTTTTTAATGTTCTGCATTGTTGTGGATCCCCCATTGAACAACCTTTTGAGCGGACCCCGTTTTTACTAATGTAAACATTCTGACGAGTATCCAAAGAAATGACCTTTGAGTGAACCTCTAACCTTCCCTGTAATTATTTGTTTGAAGACAGTGTGGAGTTCTCCTGCTGAGAACTAAGGACCATGATGCCTTGCAACTCTGTGAGGAAGGGAGTGTTTGGGGGAACTGGTGAGAAAGACATAAAGAAGGGAACAACCTCCAGATGTAAATAATAAAAGAGTAAACGGGTGAAATTAAGAAGGGAAAAAATAGCAGTTCGTTTTACCTAAAGAGTTGCTCTGTAGGAAAAAACAAAACCGGGATTAGTAGCACATAAGAGGTGAAAACCCTGCCATGTGTGTCCTCCATTAGAAACTTCAAGGAGGAGAGGAAAGGTCTCTCCCACTCTTCTGAGCATCTCAATGGGTCTTAATCTGAGCTGATGAAAGGAGTTTTCTGGTGCAACTCTCAGGTCAGTCATCCTTGGTCCCAGTAAGAGCAGTGAGGGCAAGAATAGACCACTGAGATTTGAGGGTACTTCTAAAAGGCTTTGTGATCTATCTGATCAGCTATTCCTCAGCAACGCTTAAAAGTGCCTGGAGGGAATAAATATAATTTCCACTCTCTTCTTTTTGTTTTCACCTCACAAAACCTGTCACTTACTTCCCCAAACCTGAGGGGGTGTGACATTTTTGACAACCTGAGCTACACATTCTTAAGTAATAAAGAAGTGCATTGTTTGCCAAACAAACGCCTTATGCAAAAGACTCCTTTGGTTTTCTCCTGGCTATTTTTCTTCAGTCTAATTGTATTCCCACCAGAGTGCTCACAGGAGGCCTAAACGGGTGTGGGCTGCTGTCCTCCGCAAAAGGGACTTCAACACTATTGCCAACACACACTAGAATTTTCCTGGCTAATTTCAAAGAAGGAGTTTTCAGTTCCTGACTGTGACCCCATGCGAACTCATTAATCATGAAGTCCCCCTGCACTTAAGATTTGAAACTGGGAATACTGGGAATGAGCAAACTCCAGGAGATAGCGAAGGACAGGGGAGCTTGGTGTACTGCGGTTCATGGGGTTGCAAAGTGAGACACGACTTGGTGGCTGAACAGCAATACTGGGAAAGATCATCCATGGTTCTGTTTTGAAGGAACAGCTAGCTATAGGCTAGGCAACCCCCTCCCTCCGTGTACCCCCCTGAAAACGCAGAGCCAGTGAATCTTGTGCATCAGCTCAAGTGTGTGGGGAATGCATGTCATTAAATGCACAGGGACAGGGGTAACTCACAAATGGTAGAAAATTGGTTTGTTTTTATTAAATTTGGAGAAATAAAGGAGATTTCTTATCATCTTACTCTGTTTGTACATGAATATTTGATGGGCATTATTAAACATTAAAGTAACATGAAGTAGGCACTTATTTTTGGATTTCCAACAAAATTAGATCCAGGCTTCTAGACGAAATAACTGCTTCTCCTTTACATTCCTGTGATTCAGCCACCACCTGATTTGAAAATGTTTCTTAGACTCTAATATCAACCATGTGTACCTGAGGCTCTGTCTTTCTAGTGGGTTGAAAGGTGGCTGGGTTTATGGTTGGCAGTTACCTTTATCCCTGCCCTGGGTGTCCCAGCTTAGACTGGAAAGGCCGCCCCCAGCTGGCACTGACCTCTAAATGACCCCTAACTTTACAGGCTTAAACTGCAGGAGTTGCCGAAGAGCAGAAGTCTTTCTGGCCAGCACTTATTACTGCTGTGTTGGTGATAAAACTTCAGACAGCCTAATTGATGGCTTTGCTGACCTAACAATACCTTGTGAAAGCCGAGTGCCAGAGCCTGGTCTCCATTTATGACCAGCTGCAAGGGGAAGCAGGGTCTCCCTATGATGCAGTTTAGGGAAAAGGGGAAAATCTTCCAGTCTGTGAACTTTAACCAGATTCCAACTTGTTCAAGAGGCAGAAGCACAGTTGCAAATTAATACAAG
>NC_089255.1:31310750-31523250 GCF_963930625.1 Muntiacus reevesi | reverse complement strand
CTGTAGTATAAACATAGGAACTAAGTTAAACTTGTACATTTCTGTTGATCACTCCGTTATGTTGCCTCAAATAGTTTTAGAAGAGAAAAAAAAAATATATCCTTGTTTTCCACACTATGTGTGTTGTTCCCAAAAGAATGACTGTTTTGGTTCATCAGTGAATTCACTATCCAGGAGAGACTGTGGTATATTTTAAACCTGTTGGGCCAATGAGAAAAGAACCACGCTGGAGACCTTGGTGAACGTTTGGCTGAACCTCATCCCTCGGACTCCGGCTTCAAGAATGTGTTTTCATGCCCGGCCTTTGTTCCTCCATAAATGTGTCCTTTAGTTTCAAACAGATCTTTATAGTTTGTGCTTCATAAGCCAATTCTTATTATTATTTTGGGGGACTCTTCTTCAAAGAGCTTGCCAATGAAGATTTAAAGACAGAGCAGGAACTTCTTCCAGGAGTTCTAAGCCTTGGCTGTGGACAAAACAATCTTAAGTTGGGCAGCTTTCCTCAACACACAAAAAAGTTATTAATGGTCATAGTACCAGAACTAGGACTTTATCAGAAACTCAAAGCTTGGGGGATAAAAAGGAGCAAGAGAATACTGTAACAAACTTCGTACAGAGTTCGGTCTATTAATTGTTTCATGTTAGATATTCTATGTGTTTACCTCAATTGAAAAAAAAAAAAAGAATGTTTTTGCTAGTATCAGATCTGCTGTGGAATTGGTATTGTATGTCCATGAATTCTTCTTTTCTCAGCACGTGTTCCTCACTAGAAGAAAATGCTGTTACCTTTAAGCTTTGTCAAATTTACATTAAAATACTTGTATGAGGACTGTGACGTTATGTTAAAAAAAAAAGTGTTAAGTCACAAAATGCGGTAATAAATATTTCATTTTTGATTTTTTGTTAGGCTTTTGTGTTTTTAATAGTTTTAAGGCAAGGTTGCACAGAGCCTATGCTTGGGATTGAAAGTAGATGATGGCTTTGCCTCCAGAAATCCAGTATATATCAAAACTTAACTTACCAACAATTTTTTAAGGTAACCATCTGTAAGCTTTCAGTATATATTTGGCCTATAAATTCTACCAGCAGAAAACTTCTAAAGGTATGAAATTGTGTGTGTGTGTGTGTGTGTGTGTGTGTGTGTGTGTGTGTTATGAGCCAGGTTGAAATATCACCAACATGTCCAACCTCCTCTTTAGCTGCATGATGTTAAAAAAAAATACTTTCAGATGAAGCTTTTCATGTTCATCTTCTGCCAGAATAAAGGGTTTTTTCAGGGTTAATTTTACATCATAAGAAATAACTAACGTCTGTGCTCAAAGATAATTCATCTGCCTGTGTTTTTTCTCTGTCTTAGTTACTAAAATACTGTTGAATATGTAAATTAAGAATTTACATATAGATGTTCATAGATGAGTAAACAACTTCTATGGAATTTGAAATCCTGTGTTGAAAAGATTACTTAATCATTAATATTTAATATAAATTATAGGATGCTGTCTTTTTATTTCAGACACCTCCACATGCAGGCACTATAGTGTCATGATTTGCTCATTAAACCTAATTTTTTTTTCTAAAACAACAGCAAAACAGGCAATGTAATGCCATTTTCAAAATTTCATGCAACATTCCTGAACACCTCTGACATTAACATGATGGCATTACACAAAACGCCTGCCAAAGTAAGCAGAGTGAAAAAAGGTGTGAGGGATTTGCATGCCTCTCAGTTGTTCAAATAAATATACTATCCTGGAATTTTGTAACACCCAAACTTCGAGTCCTGTGTTCAGAAGGGATACTGTCATAAACTTTTGTTTACTTGTGTGCTGTCAGCCTGGTTGGGAAATCATGCACTATCTCAGAAATCCAAGTTTGAATCTTATTTTGGGTTCTTCCCTCTTCCCATTGCACAACAAACAAGCAAACAGCCATTAATAGAAGTTGTATCCAAAGGAACAAGGAAATAAGCTGCTATTGTTCTGTATCATTTTTAGGTAGAATTTTTATAAATCCATTTATTAGTTTGATTAGCATTCTGTTGTTTAAAGACAGAAATAAAACTTCTGATACCTGCTAACTGTTCATGGAGAAATTCTGGGCCACTTGGAATAGAGAGAGCTTCCCTCTCATTTTTGTCATCCAATTATATATGAAGTCTTTTTGCAAAATTTAAATAATTATTTATTTTTATTTTAAATGTTTGTAGGTAAAATTTGACAAGTTCTTCATTTATAAATTAACTCTCACATCAGCTGAAAATAAATTTGGCAAAGTTTTTCTTCCTTTCCTGTCAGTAGAGTAAATGCTGAAGGGTTTTCTTAGTAGTTGGCTCATATTTAGAAAGTGTTTAATGAAATTATTAAGCTACTTCATCACAGTTTAGATCCCAGAACTCTCTATTCTTGGTTTTAACAGATAAAGTCATCTCAGGTTTAATTTCTTTAGCAACTTCACACCCTATCACTTTAACCTTAACCTTCTTAAATATTTAGAGGTGAATAATCGTTGTAATAATATTTGTTTGCATTTCCTTGTTCTCCCGCCGCCCCACTCCAGATGCTCAGATAGAGAGATGGTAGAGTTGTCCAATTTTTTATAATGCTTTTTTTTATACCACCTCGGAAGGCACTTGCTCCTATCTCGGGTTTACTATTTAGTATAAAGAGTTCCGATTTGGGTATATTTAAGAAAGACTCAGCTGTCAAAAGCAAAGAAACTGGGAATGGTGTTTTGACAACCATATAGTGTTAAAGGAAATACTGTAGTCTGAATAAAATTGCTTATGTTCTCCAAAACAAGAGTAATATAAAAACACTTTTTTATTTATATGGAAAAGCAAAAGCAGAAATAAATTCCAAAGGTTTCCCTTTCTTTAAGAAATTCTGAGAGAACTGCAGTCGCCATCTGTTAAGGGTTGGGAATTGAGCAAGAAGCCACATTTTGAAGGAAAATGAGAAGAAAAGATAAGGGAAGTCTGTGTCTTCCCCACACTCCTCCTCCCCCTCGCCCAGGTCAGCGCCCCGCACTCGCCCCAGCTCACCCCGCTTAGATCTGTCCAGAAAAGCCCGTCAGGATCCTAGCCCCCTCCCGCCCCTGTGGGCCTGTTAACCCGGAGCAGACTTGGGAAGGGAAATGTGGCTAATATCTCTAGCAGCTGTCAGAGCAGGGACCTTCCTTCAAAGGGGCTGGACAGGGATCCTCCACAAGTTCCCCACCAGTCTTGCAGGTCAGCAATTTGATAAGGAGCCTGGACCTCCGCTGCAAGTTGCCACTGTGTTAGAAGGGCCGGTGTCGGGGGCGGGGGCGGCGTTCGGGGGTGCGGGCTTGGCAGCCCCAGCCGGGCCTGGGCTAGCCTGGGAGGAGGCAGGCGGGGGCTGCGGCAGGCGCAGGGGGCGTGCGGACTCGGCCCCTGGGCGCCGGCGGCGCCGGCCCTCACCTGGCCTTCTCTGCGCGCGCGCAGCGGCGCGCGTGCGCGCGTGTGTTAGACAGACAGACGCGTTTCAAACCGACGGCGTGAGGAGGGGGAACCTAAGAGTCGCTGGAATCAATAAGGGTGTCGTGCGCGGTCGTGGAGCTCCCTCCGTCGGGGCCGGGCTTGGAGGAAGCTGGTCTGGTGGGGGAGGCCGGTCAGATTGTGATGAGAATGGAGACGGTCCGGGCAGTGTTTGAAGGGAGGTTTTAATATTAATAGTTTCGGTGTAGAGACAGAAGGGAGATTGCGTCTACGGCTCCTCGGGGCAGACTCTGGGTGACAGCGATGATGGATGATCCAGCAGAGCCCAACAGCTCCTCCCCTCCAGCCCCAACAGTGTCAAAGCTACTTTACTTGAAGCTTTAGAAATAAAATAAATAAACAGCATCCCCCTTCCCACTCTTCATACATCTCCATCCCCACCCCCCCCCTCACCGTTCCCCGACATCGATTTATGGATCATTATGAATCAATTACTGTTCTCAATACTTTCCCATTGGCTTAAATAAAACAGTCCAAAGATGAAAACGTGGGGTTCGGTGGGGATTTTTTTTTCCCCCCTGACAGGAACAATCGCAAAATCCATTCTCTCATAATGAGAGGCACTGGGTTAGGAGGTGAAGCGAAAGGAAGGGTCACCCAGTAAATAAGTGGGGAGAAGGCAGTGAGGGGGTCGCCCAGCTGCCGTCTTTGTTCAGTTGGGTCTGTGGGTTTGGTTTGTTTGCTGTTTGGGGCTTTTGGAACGGGGGTGGGGAGGTGGGAGGAGACCCTCGTGAGAATGAGATGCCCACAGGTTTGTAACCTAATTATTTAACTACTTTGGAGACATCTGTCTGAACGTGTGTCTCGGCAAACACCAGAGGTTGTTGGTAGAGAGATCACGCACGGTAAAGGTGTGGAGGAATGAATGGGTCGTCCGCAGGACGGATTTTCACTTTGTTGTGAGCAACTGTGAGAGGTTTGCTGCTGGAAAGAGGGCTCCTCCCTCCCGCGACGCCCTCCTGCGTCCCCGCCGTGGGCTGTTTTTGTCGCTGGGACGGGTGTGGGTCTGGGACCGGCCGCCCCCGCCCCCGCCCCGGCCGCCCGAGGCTTTCTTCCCTCGCCTGCCCCTTCCGCGGCGGGGCCCGAGCTGCTCTAGGTGTTTCTATGACTACATTGTGTTGGGGGGAGGGTCAGCTGTGGGGGTTGCCCGCGAGAGGGCCGTTCCTGGGCGATCATTTATCAATGTCACCCACATAATGATTCTCTCTGCAGCCTCCTATTGATGAGGATAATTACATTAGCTCAGAGTGACTGATCAATGAAAAACCACCACACAAAAACTTCTTTACTCCTCTATAATACCAAAAACCGATACAGAAATAACATAGAAAGCCTGATTTTCTTTCCTTTCCCTATCCACCAATGGATTC
This sequence comes from Muntiacus reevesi, assembly GCF_963930625.1. Taxonomy (NCBI): domain Eukaryota; kingdom Metazoa; phylum Chordata; class Mammalia; order Artiodactyla; family Cervidae; genus Muntiacus; species Muntiacus reevesi. The sequence continues at coordinate 31,518,366 of NC_089255.1, read as the reverse complement.
TGCCCCCCACTCCCCAAAACAGGACGGGGGAGTAAAGTAAGAAAAAAGACCCAGGTTTATTTCGTTTAGAGGAGGATGCGATTTTGTCCGTGAATGCATTTTCTCTAAATGTGTTGGCTTCATTCCTCCATTGGTACAGAATATCAACGGACTTGCTAATGTGAGTTGCTTTTAGACTGGTCTGTGGTTTTCCGTTCTTTTTATTTCTTTCCTCCCCTTTGGACTTTTTTTTTTCTATTTCAAAAAAAAAGAGACAATTATTTTATAAATAACTGGAAAAGGAAATTACTCTAGGTCCTCTTTTTTTTTAAGCGTTTGCCTAAGTCGGGTTATCTTTTGTCTTTATCACTTCATAAAGTAGTGCAATTAAAGATGTGATGTTGCATAGGTATAATACGGTGGATCCATAATACGGCGACATAATACGTTATATTCCCGCCTGAAAGTTTGCAGCTAAATTACGATTTCGCTTTTGCTAGACTTAAAAATCAATATTTTCTCAATTAAATAGAATTTTAATGCTTTACTTGCGAGTTGTTAAAGGCGCTGTAAATTTTATTGTTATGTTTCTTGGCTTCGGAGTAGATGCTGGAGGAGACCGGTTGATTCTCAAGGTCTTTTTTTTCTCTCAAAGAACCTAGCCCAGGAAACTCCAGAGTGTCAGATCAAATGCAAGCAGCAAAGGTAAGGAGGGTTCCTAGAGGGAAGGGGCTAAGGGTGGGGAGCCCGCCAGGGGAGCCCTCCAGCGCCAGAGGCCATTGTCTTGTATATTTTCACCTCTCAGTGTCCCGCCTCCTGAAAGTGACAGAAGTGTCCATTTTACTCTCATCTTTCTCTAAGAGGAGCACGTTCGACTCCCATCTGTTCCCTGACAATCAGAAAGCAAGCTAAATTTGGGGAGCATTCTAGATTCTTCCCAGTGTCCCCCACTCTTTTCTGTTTCCTTTCCTTCTGTCACCAAAATGTAACTCCAATCTAGTTCCTTCACGAATTCTGCCATATTTTATATGCGTTCCGGCCTCTTATGTCAGGACTCACTCCCCACCCTCAAGAGCAGCTCACTGTTTACAGATGTTTTCTCCTTCCACACGTCCCACCTAGTAAAAGTTCCTGCAGAGAATTAACTGTGGTGTGTTAATAGCCCAGGTCTGCTACTGCTGTCCCCTGCACAGTTGAAATCTGGTAAGGTGAGGAATGGCATTGAACTAACGCTGGAGAGCAGCTCCAGGCGGGCAGAAGCCCAGAGACTTGAAAATTCCAGGTCCAGGGACTTGGTGGGAAGCAAGGTTGTGAAACTTTTAGATTGTAAGGTGGAAAGGAGGATAAGAAAAAAAAAGGAGGCTCCAAAGGTATCAAATAAGAGAAGAATTGAGCCAGGCAGAAAAAGGGGGGAAAAAAAAAAAGACGGGCCTTTGGGACCTCTTTGTAATTTAAAAATAAATAATAATGCAGGGAAATTGAATACCTAAGGCTTGCTATTAATTTTTTTAACCCAATGTCTAAGGACAAGTCCTCTGAGATGCCAGGAAGGGCTGGATTTCCAAATGGAACTACTCACAAAGTTCCTTTGCAGTTAGTCCCCTCTTGAGTTAATTTGCTGGGAATGAGAAGACGAGGGGAAGGACTCTGTGTGTGGTGGACCAAGGGCTTAAGTAAGAGTATGGTGGGAAGGGGCACCTCGCCATAATGAGGCTGCTGTTTTAAGCTTGAATAGAGAAGGGGTGGGGGGAAGGATAGAGAAAAAGGCACACACCACCACAATGCACTTTAAAATAATTCTCACCTATCTGCCTTTCTTTTTCATTTTACTCACATACACCATCAAATGTTATACATAGGTGGTGGGAATTTCTAGTTCATCATCTTTTGTCCGGAGACCCACCGGATTGATTCCCCTTCTCTTAGATTCCTGACATGTAAGCCTAGACCATGGCCTTTTTATCAAGTGAGTGGGGCTTTGTTAATGTATTTGTACTTTTCTGCTTTCAGTCTAAGTTTCTCACTTTGGCGGAAGGAGGGGTGCAAGAAAGGAGGGGGAGGGGAGCGGAACACAAAGACTTTATCTCGTTCTCACCAAGCAGGTTTCAAAATAGGAACTTAATGGGGAGAAAAAAAGAAAGAATGGACAAAAAATAAAGAGGGGGTGAGGATTGTTTATCACAACAGGTTTACTTGTCTGGAAGAAAGGTGATTCTATGATTTTTTTTTTTTCCCCTTTGAAGATTCTGATTTCTTCATATTGAAACATTTTCAGATTTCAATCCTTTAGCAGACAAAACCTCAGTATAAATATGACATGGGCCACTGGCAAAAAAACGAACTTAAACTCAGTGCTGAGAGAGGAGGGGGAGTGGGGAGCAGAGAGAACCCGCTCTGATTAATAACTAGCGGGGTAATGTTGAGGGCTTTTTCTGCCCGATTGCCTTTTTGAATTAGAGCCGATTTCTTCACACTTCAATAGTGCCTGTCTCCTTTAAAATGACTGGCAGATTTGTTTCTCTTTTTTCTCTCCCTGAGACTTAATGATGTAAATTTTCTAATTAGTTAAATCATATTGCTTAAAGGCCTAATATTTACGGTGTAAGAAACGATCATCCTGATATGAACCTCTCGAAATATTCGGAGAAATAACACTTGACTTTTAGGTTGAGGGATGAGAGAGGAGGAAGGGCTATTACAGGAAGCTGTTTAGAGGAGAGAAGGCATGGACCCGGCAACATGTTAAATTAATAGTTGAAGTTGAGCTGGGCTCACACCCCAAGTCCGCTTTTATTTTTCAATCAGCGAAGATTTAATTGGCAGCCCTCAGGCCGGGCGATCTGATATTTTCTCATTAGTTTCCCATCACTAATCTTGAGCGTTAGATTGGCTTAAAGGTTGTCAACATTTGACCAATTTTATTTAAGGGGAAAAAAATCACGCATTATGACTCCGGGATGTGAGATCTGCAAATAAATCCTGCTTGGATCAGCGGAACTAACAGGCGAAAAAAATGTTGACTATTCGTCGGCGCATTTAATAAGTTGCATTAATGTATATTTCAAGGCTAGGGAGAGAGATTATACATGTGCTTCATAGATGCAGATGAAAAGGGGTTGATGGGGAGGGGGGTGCACTATAAGCGGAGTGGGAAGGTAAAGCGAGCCGTAGGTATGTTGCCTAACAGCGGGTAAATAACCCAAGTGGAAGAGCTGCTGAGGGTTTAGGAGCTACACTCCCCCCGCCCCCCTTCCTTTTGCAGCTGCGTAAAACTGCAAAGCCTGTCTTGTAGCGCCAAGCGGCTCGGCTGTCTGGTCCAGAGATAACATAAGAGCGCCCCCTGCTGGTTAATGGAGTAGACGGCTGCGCGTCAGCCCCCTGCGAAGCAAGTCGTGTTTTTCTGCGCTCCCCACCCCCGCTCCGCTCGACTGATTCGCTTCACCACCCCCACCTCCGTTCTGCAAAAGAACCCCGCGGTAGGAGAATAGTTTGTCAAAGCTGAACATTTAAGTGAATATATGAGAAAAATAATAATAACATACGAAAAATAAAATTCAAACCCCCACCTTCACTTGGCCTCCAGGGAATAAACTATCAAATGACTAAGCAAGGGACAGGTATTCTTCTGAATCTCTTTATTTTCCGGGGTTTTGCTGTGACTTGTTTGTTTCTGCCGAGCTGTAGATTTTGAGTCCAAGGAAATATGTTTAATAGATGCTGTAGAAGTTGTTTTTTTTTTTTTTTTTAATGGACATCTAATGGAAAAAGAGGCCAATACAAAACATTTTACAGTCTTGCAAAATTAAACTCCTGGGAACTCTCACTATTTCAGTAAAGTCCCAAGAAATTGCTTTCGGAATTCAGACAGTTGCTTGTCTTGAATGACCCTTCGCTGCACCGCCAGGAGATCTCGGCCCCTGTCTGGGTTTTGTTTTTGCTTTTAAATAGAGAATGTGCTTGAAACTTGTCTTCGTATCTACCTACCTAACTACACACACACACACACACACACACACACACACACAGGTCTTTTCTCTAAAGGTCCTTCTTCTTTCTCCACTGTGTTCTCAGTTTTGCTGGAAACGGAAAGGAGAACTGAAATGCACCAAAATAAACTGCCACTGTCCTTGACACTTGATCTTCCCCGGGTGCTTCACGCCAGTGCAAGGTGTGGGACTGGTATTAAATGAGAATGCTGGGGTTATTTTTCAACCTTTTCGGTGCACAGAGGCGCTTTCTTGGCATCCCAGTGCATCTTCCCGAATGCTAACCACGGTACCACGAGGGCGCGCAGGTAGCGAGAGCCGGGACAACCTCGGGTCGGCAGACCCGCCACCAGCCTCTCTTCCCCGGGAAACGCGCTGGCCGAGCAGCTCTGACGCGGAAAGTCTTCTGACCACAGCCAGATCCCACCGAAGGAGCGTAGATCTGTAGTGAGGAACGACTTTAGTTTGTAGGGAGTTGGGGGGCGGGATGCTTTTTGAAGGTACCTGATTGCGGGATTTTGTGAAAACTGCTCTGAGAAATGAGGGGAAGAAACCGCGGGCAGGGAGGACGGCAAGGGAAAGGTGGGTCTCGTTCATTTCTTGCCGGGACCTTCGAGTTTGAAAATCCGCTCTCTTACCTCTAGGCTCCCCCGCCCCGCGTCACGCCTTCTCCAATCCTCCTCTTTGGGGATGCTCCGGGAAGGGCAACTTCCCGGGGACTTGAGGGGGCCAGCGCTCCTGGGCAGGGCGGAGGCAGCCCGGGCTGATGCCAGCGAAGGGATGCCTTAGTCCTCCGGTTGTGTTTCAAGAATTGCTGGGGCTATTATGACAACTGAGGTAAAGTTAAATATTTATACTCCAACGTGTTCTCATTATTTTTTGTGTGTTTTGAAGACATTCGGTGCTTTCAAACCTACTTTAAACATAAATCCTGGTCTGGCTGAAGCAGAACCTGTCTCCTGTCACTGAAGTTGACTTTTGGAAAAGTCTTCATTAAGCTCAGAAGTGAAAGGAAAGTTATCTGTAAACGATATTAGTTTAAATATATATGTGGATATGTACATAGAGTTCATTTAAATATATGTGTGGATGTGTGTGTGGCACACATATTTTATATATCTATTTCCACCTAGTTATAATAGAAGGAAGCAAGTGCCCCCCGCCCCTTGCAGCTGAATCCAAATAAAAATAATTCCAGGAGATATTCTCACAGAAAAAGAAAACATGAAAATCTCATTGTATTTGTCTCAGTTCGGCTTAATGAAATTTGGAGACATTGACAGTCTGGTCAGTGTTCTAAGTAAATTAATACAAAGGTCCTTAGGAAGAGACCAAAAACACCTCTTGCCATTAATCTTAAACCACTTGAAGATTATGATTAAATGAATGGGATCACTAAGCATTATCATCTCAAATAGCTATTAACTGTCTCCACCCTTTTATTGTGGCAACAAAATAAACCCTCCACTAGGAATGATGTTTCTTCCTTTTTATCTTTGTTTTCTGTTTTGCTTGAAGGGCAAAGAAGGGAAAACAGACTCCCAAGAAAACCATCTCAAAAGTCTTGGATTTGCTGCTCTTAAAAGGCTGCTGTTCATTTCTGACTTCCTCATCTTTTGCTACAAAGGAAAAAGGAATCTAATGATGTGTCTACATTTGATGAGAAAAAAACACTAACAACAGTGAAGGTGCACTTGTTTTATTTTCTTTTTCCCTTTTTTTTTTTTTTAATATCCTCTAGTTTAGCAGGTTGAAAGCTGTGGAGATGTAAAAGGATGTTCACTTGCCCACATCTATTCGGTGACTTTCATCACTTGAATTTTGTAGGATTTTTTTGTCAAATAGAAGTTATGGGAAAGAGAATTAGACACTTGCAAGGGACAACAGTATTATACACTTGCAAGTAAGCTCCACCTAATCCCGTATTTGAGTGCTGAGGGGGTGTGTGCTATTTTCCTTTAATAAACCTCAAAGCCCTCATTAGACATAAAGAGGGGTGAGAACTCTATTACGGGGCATTCTGACAAAAAAGGACGCGGTGCATCTCTGCTCTTAGAGCCCTAGGAAAGGATACCCGGAAAACATGCCAAAGCCCTTGTGTTTTCCTTTAGAGCCCTGAAGTTGGGCAGACTTCTCAGAGAAATACAGAGTAATTAACATTTTACAAAGCAAAATGCTGAAACACAGGGTGGTGGCTAACAATAAAGAAATAAATAAACCATGCTAAAAATTATTCTTCAAACCCTATAAATTTTCAGATGCCACGAAAAATCAATGGAAACGCGCCCCCTCCAAACTGAGCACAGAGCTCTCCTACCCTGGAATTGGAGATCCCCCCTGGGCTGGAGCACTGGGAGCTATTACCCTGAGACCACAGGCAGGGAGGGAGTGTGGCCCCTGCCCCCTTCCCCACCTGTTCCCTCCTCCCCTCCCAGAGGCTCGGGACAGGCGGGGAACTGCGCGGCCGATTGTGCTCCCAATCATCAAGGGGTACTGTGAACTGAGGCTCCTACTAAACCAAGGAGGAAACCCCACCAGCACCCCAGAAGCCGAAGACCCCGCCAAAAGGAAGAGGTCCCCTGTCCCAGGCACACGCAGCTGCCCGCCCAGTCCCGGGCCAGGCTCCAGGTGCCCGGGTGGACAAAAGGACCCTAGGCCACGTTGGCCCTGGAGCAAGTGTGAAATGCAATGGAGGGGAAGAGTGTGTCCCCTCTGCACGCTATGGTGTGTGTGTGTGGAAGAGGTGTGCACTGTCGAGCGGGCCTCTGGCCGCAGATGTCAGCTGGGGACGTTCACCCACGCAGCTTCGGGGGCCACAATCCCACACCTCCCCGTGTCTCCCGCCTCCCCCACCGCACCAGCTCTCCAAGCCCGGGTCACACCTGCAGAGGTGCGGTGCCTTCCCTGGAAAGCGCCCGAGGAAAGATCCGAGGAGGGGAGGCGTCCGGGGAGCAGGGGAGGGGCTGCGAAGAAAGATGGTACCTCCGGAGCTCAGACATCCCTATCTTGGAGTAATTGTCATCACTCTCAATCTTTCCACCCTGACCTACGGTTTCCAAAAAAGCAGACATGGATTCGCGGGAAAATCGGGTTTCTAAAAAACGTCGGGGGTTTGACGCAGACTTCGGAGACCTTGCGCAGGCTTTGCTTAGATTCAGAAGTATGATTTTAATTTTCTTAATGAAGGCGCGCTCTAGAGCTCAGCTGGTAATGGCTGTGCTGAGTTTAATAGACTTCTGTCGAACAGAAAAAGACGGATAACTATCGGTTATAAGTAATCTGCTCTAATGCAATTATTTTCCCGGGTTCGAATGTCATTTGTGTGGAGAGGGCAGGAGTGAATTAGGGCCCCGGGGAGCGCGGACGCGGGGCGAGGAGACGGCCTGAAATACGAGCCAAACCTGTTTTGTGAGATGCACTTGGGTTTGGGGGTCGGGGTCGAGGGCTTCAAAGCCCTCGGTCTGCATGTGTGAAAATCTCTCCGTCTCTGTCTCTAGCCTCCCTCCCATCCCCCCCAGCCGCGGTCTTCCTCCTCCTGCATCTTCCCCTCCTTCCTCCTCTCTCCCAGAGTTAATGTGAACTTCCTTTTCTCCTCCTCTGTTTCCTGTGTCTTAGTATTTCAGGCGGATCTCTTAGGACCAAAGTATTTTTCCTAAACACACTCACACAGAAGTAGGCTCTTGGTCTGTGTCAGCCTTTCACTCTGAAATCCAACAGAATTGGGGAGTTTAAGATATTGATGATGCCATGTACAGGCACATGGTAATATACAAGTGGGATTATTTCTATCCGAATACAGAGCCAGGTCCAGGGCACTGTCTAAAGTAGCCCCATCTTCACTCTCACACAAATTGTCATTTGTGGTAGTTTTCATTTGAAATTACCCAAACTCTTCTTAGCTCTCCACTTTGCCTGATAAATACAATCTCAGGCAAACGTGACTTCAAAAAATAAGTCAACGTAGCTCGTAATTTCAGTTTTTACAGAAAACAAGCTGAATTGGTGGAAGGCAAGCCTCAGGCACTCACCTACATGAAGGGTTTGAAGGCAAGGCCGGCGGGTGAGGCAGTCCAGCCGGGCACAAACCAGGCACCACGGAGCCCAGCCCTCCTGGCCGAACCTGTACACGGCCACTCCGGCCCCACTTGCCTGCCAGCCTCTCTCTTCAGGTCCTGGGGAACAAAGAAATTTCTTGAGACTGACAAACAAAAAGGGATAAATGAACCCCAAGCTATCCGTGTCTATTCCAGACCTGTGAGGTGAAGCCAGGGTAGCTAACTGGGTCTGGTGCGTCTCTCGGTTCCACTGATCGCCTTGGTCTGCGGTTCTTTAGACTTCTTTCTTTCTCTTCCCATTTTCCTCTCCCTCTTTCTCTCCCTTTTCCATGTTCCCTCTCCTCCCTCCTTCTTTCTGTTACACACACACACACACACACACACACACACGAACGACTTAGGCACACATCACAGAAACAGCCACAAAGCTCAGTAATTATTATCTCCTCTCCCTGCCCTTGGAGAAGGAACTGGTAACCCACTCCAGTGTTCTTGCCTGGAGAACCCCAGGGACGGGGGAGCCTGGTGGGCTGCTGTCTATGGGGTCGCACAGAGTCGGACACGACTGAAGCGACTTAGCAGCAGCAGCAGCAGCAGCTCCCTACCCTATTCTCTTTCTTCTGCCTCCACTCTTCAATAACGGGAAAGGAAAAACATCAAACCTCTATGCAAGGTGCCCTGAGGCGCCTCTGGTGGGGAAGAGCACAGGTGCCCACAGGAACTTGGGGTGTCCTGCCGAGCGAGGTTCCCACTGCTCAAGGTCTCGAGGAGGACACCACCTGCAACCTGGGAGTTGTAGGGGGGAGCATTGCTTTTCACTCTTCTCTTCCCCCGGGCTCTTCCCTGACTGCTGGGAAGGGAATTAGGATGAGATCGTCAGGTCCCAACCACTCCCTGGACTCGGAGAAGCAGAACAGGGCAGACACCTCCTAGTTGCAGAGCAGTGACTGCCAGTGGTCCCACAGTGGTGCACGAGAAAGTCTGCAGCCAGAAGGGCTGGTGCCTCAGCTTCCTGCATCATCCGTTAAAAATAGGGAAGATCACCAGGCAGTGCTCAAGCCCAGCTGCTCCAGCACCGGCCCGCTCCATCAGTCTCTGCTGGGATGGGGGTCTCAAGGCCGTGGGGTGACTTCTGGTGGTACCAGGGTGGGAGACCTGCCTCCAGCTCCAGGAGTAGATTTGGAACCAGAAAAAAGAGTAACTGTCAGAGCACCCCCCTCCCCCAACCCTCACCCCTCGTGGATGAAATCACTCTGTCATCCCTGGATCTGTCATCCTTCGAAGGCTTCCCTGTAGGAAACTGCCATGTTGCGTGGCTTTGATGACCTAGGAGAGCAATAGCAAAGACCAGGAAGTCCCTACAAGCTTCAGTGGGTCTAAGTCTGCTTTGGAACAGATTCTGGGAAAAGAGAAGAGAGAGACTCTATTATCCAACTGAGTTTTACAGGATTCCGCTCAGCCAAAGAAGGCTGAGAGGGGCTTGGGAGCAAGCCAATTGCCCCCAGACTCCCCAAGCAGAAACCTGGCCAGAGTAAGACGCGCAGCCCCAAACCCACTGAGAAGTCTTCACAAACATGTCCCTGACTCCCGGCCTGGGCTGCTGGTAGGAGTCTGTGGGCCCTCACCCCCCGTGTCCCCCCTGAAGCAGCTGACAGATTAGGGCTGGGGTACATGAGGAGGCCTGCTTAAAGAACTAGGTGAGCATCTTTCCGCTTTACTCCCCTCTTTTAAATGTCAGTAGACAGAAGCAATGGATTAAACGTGATTATATTCATGCAGAATTAAGGTGTAAAACTTAAAATGTACACCGTGTTTAGACATTTTTAAGGGACTGTCCTAAACATGATGTGCTTTTGTGGGACAGGACACTTAAATATAAGCTTTAAGGATAAAGAACATGAAGAGTGCCTAATGTCCCTTACGTCACCTTCACATAAATAAAAGGGGGGAGAGGTCTCAGTAAGGAAACTCAAGCAACAAGAGCTCCTAAAACAATCTAACCCATTCACAAATATAACACAGTGTCGCATTTTTAAAGTAAGTTCCCCTTAAGGAAAGTTAGAGGCAAATAGCTGACTACAAAGTTTAACTTTTCTCATTTACTCATAGACCCAGGTGTCTTAATTCTAAAACAGATTGAATAATCTGAACAGAGGGGTAATGTTGCCAGCCCCCACATCTCCCATCCCACACCCCGCCTCCCCGCCACAGAGCAAGGGCAGTTGTTAATACTAGACGCTTATCCAGCGGCCTTAGGACTTTTGAATGTTGAAGTGAAAGTGTAAATAGAATAAGGTCACAGGTGATTGACAAGTTCAAGTTACTTAGCTCAATTATCAAAATTTTATTTCTAAATTATGTTCAATTTGATTTTCCTGCTTTGCTATAAATGACCTTCGAAAATCCAATGGGAGCAGACATTTTATACCACGTCTTGTGTACCATGATTTATTTGTAAAGTCATTTTGTGATGTATGCCTCTTTTAATGTTTCTGTGGAGACCAAGTCTTTCCATTTAGAAACACAGCCATCAGTTTAATGCAAAGGCAGTCACTTTAAAGACACAATGATCGCTAAATCTGAACAATTTTAAAAATGTTTCTAAATTTGTAAACTGCAGGCAGAACCCATAGTGTTTAGAATCTAAATCCCTGGATATTAGCATGCTATATTTAATGTCCATCCATCTAAACAACAGATAAGAGTGCAATTTGTAAATATATACCCTACAACTCACTTTTAACATACTATCACAAAGTTCTCCTACGCATTTATTTAGCAGATAATGGAGCTCTTCAGATCAGCGCTCAGGCCGCCACATCTGGAAATGCTTCCCTGTCTGTAATCTGCTGCCCCCTCCCCACCATCGCTCCCTCCAGCCACCAGTGAAATAGCTAAAGCCTCTTCTTCCACTATTATATGATAACATCAGTTTTTAATCAGCGAGAGGCACTCCTATTTAAATTTACAGGATGACTCTTTATTTCATTTATCTTTTCTTTGGGAGGAAAGTGAAATAAGAGCACCACCCTTATTAATTATAAGATTGATGGGGTGAAAAAAGCCAACTGAATTTGGCTTGCAAATTATTAGTAGAGGTATGAATATTTATGACAGTGCCAGGAACTGCAGGCATGAACCCTGGGTATCAAGCTTGGGAGACAGTCAAACCAGTGCATTCAGTGAGGGTTCAGTCGCCCCAAATCTGACATGACATAAATGGAAGCTTCTAAATTAGACCCAGGGTGGGCCCCCATCAAATGCCTACCTTTTTTTTTTTTTTTTTGGCTAATCTTGCTAAATATGAACTTACTTCTAGTGGCCCCTCTTATAAAATTTAAAGATATCTTTTAAGATGAAAACAGACACCTATACGTTTTGTGAGAAAATCTATGTACTTTTCCCACTTGATATTCATTTATGTTTTAAATTGAATATATCTACAAAATACTTGTGACACACATTTTAAAAATTTCAAGCTTCTTTGTTCAGTGTAGAAATCCTGAAAACCTAAAATATCCTAGATGTAAAGAGGATTTAAATAAATACAGTCTAAGTTAGATACAGGAAAAAAAAAAAAAGAGAGAGAGAGAGGGGAAAAGAAAACAGCAGTGGAAAAGAGATGAAAAGAAAAGCATTCTACCTCTTTGCTTTTTTTCCCTTTACTGCACCAGACTTTCTCGTGTTTTAGTCCCAAATTGAGGCAATTTAAATGCAAGGTGAGGAAGAGAGGGTCAAGGTAAAAAGGGAAAAGGTTATGACAAAGACTTAATAATTGAATAAAAGACAAACCATGCCCTCCTCTTTTCCTCCTCTTGATTCTACATTAGAGGGTCTTATAGTGCTTTAGAGGAGGAGCTGAGGACTTGAGACTCCGTGAGCTAAACTCTCCTTTCACCACTGACTTCTTTTCTGTAACAGAATTGTTGAGTAGGGGCCGACCCAATCTTGTGGAAGTAGTTCACTCTGACATCAGAGCCAGCTTAGCACATATATTTTGAAAAGGAAGACAAGTTGTTTTCAAAACAGAAATGCTAAGCATTCTAAAAAGCATAAGCAATTTAAAAAATGCTCTTCAAATTTTCTGAAAAACTCCCAACTACATATATATATGTGTGTGTGTGTATATATATATATATTTACATACATAAACACATTTTTTTCACAATTGGAAGTGGATATTTGTGCTAAATTGATGCTTTATGTATATCCTGTCTCAATTTGTCTCTTCTCTGTAAGGATATAATTTTTTTTAAGGAAGCGATACCACTGACAACAATTTACTTAAATTCACAAACCTTGAAATGGATGCATCTCCTATCAATCACACTCAGTAGCTACAGTAAAACACATTCAACATTTGTATATCAATAGTGGCACACATACAAATCTGTTTTGTTCAATTTAAATGCTCTTCAACATGTCATTTCTTATTTTTCTGGAACATGTCCTGTTTCAGCTGATTGTTAAATCCTTAACCTAATAAAAATTCAAAATAGAATATTTACTTGTCATGGATCTCAGAGGTGAAAGGTAGGCTTTGGGGACAATCTGACCAACTCCTCTTATCTTTCCAACAAAGAACTAGAGGTCTAAAGATGGCAACTGATCCATCCCACTCATATAACTAGCTAACTCTAGTTTCTGGACACGATCCCAAAGGTCTTGAGGTTGATTTTTCATATGAGAGGATTCTTCCCATTTTCTGCCCTTTATATTAGGGCAGTGTTTATAATACTACACACAGACTTTTCTACTAATATTTTTCTTCCCAGCAAACTGACAATGGAATTCTTGTTAAATAATAATAAGATATCGACTGCTCTGTTTGCCAGTATGAAGATTTGTTGTTGATCTGTGATGCCTGTATTGATTAGGCAAGAATGAGGTCTCTCCTCTACCTGAAGGATAAAGAGATCCCAGGATTGGCACAAAAACAAACTTTGTATTAATAGAAACTCTAACCTTATTGGTTACACATCAGCTCAATCAAGCTAGAAACAGATATAAATAGGAATAACTGAGAGCAGTGCTTCAAAATCTCCAAAAATGTTCACTAGGGATATTTAAACTGAATGAGCATTCCTTGACTTCAGCACTTCAGGACAGCTCAGTCAGGTCCGACTCTTTGCGACCCCCTGGACTGCGGCGGCATGCCAGGCTTCCCTGCCCATTGCCAACTCCGGGAGCTTGCTCAAGGTCATGGCCAGGGGGTCAGTGATGCCAGTTCAGCACTGGCAGCCTGATTCTAGGTAAGCTTCCTGGCTGGCTGTTCCATTCACCCCAAACTGAATCCTACATGTGCTTCATCTTTTCTACATTAACGGGAATCCTATTCATGCCTGAGATGATCTTATATTTATGATGGCCTTTTCTGTCAAATTGTTATTTCTGTAGCTTGCTGTCAAAAATGCCACTCCAAGTTTCCTCTCCACCTCTCTTTACCCTCTGTCATAGTAACTTGGAAGGTCTAATCCAAGCGGAATTTACTTCACCTATAAAATAACAGCAAGGAAAACTTTTTTTCACTTATCCATCTCTCCCTTCTCCCCACCCCCAGCTTTTCCTTCATTCTGTGTAAGGTTCATTGTTTCTTCTTGTGATAAAATTGTTCATCCAAGCAGTTTCTCTTAAGGTTCAAAAACCAAACTCTTGTGAGGAAAGTTTATGTATAAATATGTTCAGCATATTTTCTAAGTCCATGCTGCTTGATACTTAAGCACAAAAGGAAACAACACTAAAATGAAAATGCCCTCCAGTTAAAGAAAGTTCTCAAGCATAAATAGCAGATATTTAATTTTGAAAATATAAAAAATAAAATATGGAACTTGTTAGCATTTACAACTCCTTTCTTTATCAGTGTGGCCTCCTTTTTGCTACATTTCCATTTCATTATTTTTGCATGAATATGATAAATGGTCATTAAATCTAACCATTTTTATTTAATGTTCATAAAAACTGGTAGGTTTTCAAACAGATGTGGCCTGATATGGTTCAGTGAATTTAGTGGACTTCTCATATAAATGGAATAATAACCATACAGAAGATGAATTTTATACCCTTGTTTACCTCTTCTAGAACTTACCCTTATTATAATTACAAATAGTGTTTATGTATTATGCAATATATATACCTTTGTCCAGACACTGCACAAACCTTAACTTGATCACTGCCATCTAGACATTATAATTCAAGATAGCACTGACACCAAAAAATAGAGAGAAATGTCGATATATAGGAGACGTGGCATAGTTATATATTCTTTTTTCTATAAAAAAGAAAATGTAATGAAGTTTGGCTTGTGATTGAACAAATTTTATCTTCTTTCCACTTATTTTTCTTTCAGACTCAAAATGTTTGGAAAAGAAATAGTGCATTTCATTTGTTTTCTATCAATTAAGGATAATGTTGAGGAATAACCCTTCCCCTTTTAACTTTTTAAAAAGAGGTCAGCAAAGACAAGAAGCTGGCAGTCAGAGCTGCTAAGTGCAGGGGCTAGGCAGATTTAACTAATAAAGGCAGGAGGGCCTGGTGGTATAAGACAAACCTTTACAGTAAGACTGTCTGGGTCTAGATGCTGGCTCAGTCACTAATTAACTATGTGACCTTAAGCAATAACTAACACTTCTAAACTTTTCATAGGGCTATGACGAGATGGTCAAATGAGTTGATGCGTGAAGGAATTTATCTAGTATTTGATTCATGGTGCGTGTGTGTGCATGCACAGTCTGACTCTTTACAACCCTTTGAACTGTAGCCCGCCAGACTCCTTTGTCAATGGGATTATCCAGGCAAGAATACTGGAGTAGGTTGCCATTTCTTCCTCCAGGGGATCTTTCCAATCTTACAGATCGAACTAGCATCTCTTGTGGCTTCTGCATTGGCAGGTGGATTCTTTATCACTGAGCTACCTGGGAAGCCCTGATTCATGCTGAGGATTCAATAAATATCAGTGGCCTCTGTTATTATTATTATTATTGGACTAGTAAATGCCCCACCCTCCCTCCTAGCTTGGATAGGACCATATATGAAAAACCCATGAAATTTAGACCCTTTTACTTTTATTAATCATGTATCTAAACAATATTAGTATGGGCTTCCCTGTTGGCTCAGATGGTAAAGAACCTGCCTGCAGTGCAGATACCCTGATTTGATCCCTGGGTAGGGAAGAGCCCCTGAAGAAGGGAATGACTACCCACTCCAGTATTCTTTCCTGGAAAAATCCTATGAACAGAGGAACCTAGTGGGCTACATACAGTATATGGGGCTGCAAAGAGTCAGACATGACTGACTAACACTTTCCTCAATCCAATCAATTCCCAGAGACTAATAATTTTATCCCCTAAATGCATCTTTAACTTTTTTGTTTCCCTCTATCTCCACTACCACCACCAAGCTACTATTACTTGGACTTGGTGTAGTTGGGGGTTCTGGAGTCAAGTCTGGTTCTGTCATATTCCTATTTTAAAGCCTTCAGTGGAAATATACCATTCCTAGGATAAACTCTTAAGATTGATTGAGTTTAGTCCTGTCGCTCATCTCCAGCCTCTCTGGAATCTCCTCGCTCTCTTTGATCCAGTCACACTGTCCATCTCTCTGTTGCTGTAATAGTCTAGTCTCCTGCCTACCCCTAGGGTTGTTGCACTTCCCTGTCTAGAAGGTTCTTCTCTTCCCTCCTCTGCCATCTCCCATCTCTAAAAAGGCTAACTACATGCCATTTCCACGGGGAAGTTTTTCTTGGTTATTCCCCCTCTAGATTAGGCTAGATTCTCTATTCTCATAATACCATTAACATTTTCTTTGAAGCATTATCACATTTACATTTAACTAATAATTAATCATGTAATTATTTGCTTAATGTCTGTTTCTCCTGCTGAACTGCCATTCCATAAGGACAAGGTCAGGTATGTTTGGTTCACTACGGTATCCTCAATGTCTAATAAATGTTTTTTGAAGGAAAAACATGAACGTGAGGGAGCAGCTAAATAAGATAAAGCCTGGAAAGTGTCCCCTGGATATAGCAACTAAGAGGTCACTGGTGACCTTGGAGATGGTAGTTAAGGTGGTATGGTATGGGTAGATGGCAAATTGAAGTCAGTTTGAGGAGTGAAAGGAGGTGAGGAAGGAGGCAGTTGTAAGCTAATTTCAAGAATCTCATTCACAGGAAAAATAAAAACAATACGATAATTGATAAAGGGAAGACGTAGGATCATGGGATGTTTTAATTTTAAAGAGAGAGCTAAGCTTCTTTAAATGGTTAAAAAGAAAGCAGTAAAAGAGAAGATATACAGATGAACTGAGAAATAAGGGTATAGGAAAAACAAGATACATTTCAATAGAGAAAGGTCATAGTACAAGCTGGGATCCAGAGCATAAGGTATGTTTTGTAAAAGTTAAAAGTTACCTCTTCATTGAGACAAGAGGAAAGGAAGGGAAGGTTGGTGTACAGATGGATTAAATAGAGATGTGGGGCCCAGAAGGTGATACGGGTTCTGCTTGATAGTCTGGATTTTTTTCCCAGATGTAGGAAGCACTCAGGGAAGAGGGGAGGTGGGGAAACAATACAGAGAGAGGTACAAGCTTAGGATCACTGTTTGAGGAGAGTGGGAGAGGAAGCTGATCAGGATCAGGTCAAAAGACTGCTGAACCTTGCCAAGGGAGATTTGTGGTGCCAACCATCCATGTCATTGTGTAATTTTCTCCAGAAGTGCTCAGCAATTTCACTGAAGGAGGGAGATGTGTGGATTCTTCCAAATCCAAAGAGTTTGCAGGGAAAGAGCAGTTAGGAAGTTGAGAATAGCGGTGGGGGGGGGGGGGTATTTGAATTATTAAGCCCACTGGGTCTAAATTGGATAAAGAAGGAAAGGAAGACATACGGTTGTGACAGACTGGGAGTAAAATCTGATACAGGGTTGGATGTTTTCTTGGAATAAAGGAACAGAGAGGCTCTGCGATCTAGGGGCACGTAGGAGAGTGGAGTGAGAGATTGTTGTGATGGAGTTTCAGATGCAGAAGTGGAATTTCCTGGGGGATAAATGGATCCAGATTGACCACAGCGGGTGGTGGATATGGTCTGAGGCACCTTTACGGCTGCCCTCCAAGCTGATAGCACCCTCTCTTCTCCTCTCACTTTATGCTGGAAATGCCTCTTATGCTCCCTCGTCCAGATCACTAAAAATGGGGGCCAAAGGAAAGAGTGGTGGTAGTGTTTATTCACTTATTTTTTTGGTCAGTTTAATTCCATTCACTTCTACTAACATTTAGTATGCAAATACCAGGTGCCAAGGCATTGCTGTGGGGTGAAGAGGTTCAGTGTTTCCTTTCAAGGTTTATCATCCTGCTAACTTTGTGGAGGGGAGATTTGGGGTGTGTGGGTGGGAAGACTGGGAAGAGAAACATGACCAGAAGCAGCATTTGTGGCTTCACTATTTAATAGCTCTATGTCCCTGGAGTATTTATTTAGCCTCTTGTGTCTTAGTTTCTTCATATGTATCATGGGAACACTAATAGTACCTATCTTGTAGGTTTGTTAGGAAATTATTTCTTTATCATGGCCTTACAGATGCCATGGCTGGAACAGGAAAGGTACAAAATGAGATTGGAACATTTTGAGTATAAGTGAGGAAGTGCTAACAAAAAAATGATGGGCGCCTGTCAAAAGAGAGCTAGGAGTCAGCCTGAAACAGTTTCCCACTGGCCAAATCTGAGATAATTTGGGCATCAAAAATAAATTAATAATTAATTTATCATTAGCTATTAAATTATCAATAATAAATAATAGATTAAGAATCTGTGAGTCTACAATAACAAATAAATTAGGAGAGGAAGTTCTTTTTTATAGTAGTATGTCCATTAATAAATGTAGAAGGGATGATGAAAAATTTAAAAACACTACTTTGCAACAATCATAGAAAAAAATAACTTAGGCAAGAACCATCAATGAATTCTAAAATTAGTGGAGGAAAGTTGACGAAGAATAAGATGTTCATATTATACAGAAGGACACTGGAGAAAATGGACAACACTTTCACCAAGTGATCAAAACTAACATCATCCCAAACGCATGATTTGCTGTCAACATGATACATGGAAAAAGACACAATCTCACTTCTTTTTAATTTAATTTTTTTGGCTGCTTTGCAGCTGGTGGGATCTGAGTTCCCTGACCAGGGATGGAACACGAGCCCTTGGCAGTGAAAGTGCAGAGTCCTAGCCACTGGACTGCCAAGAATTCCCACAACCTCACTTCTTAGTATTCCAGCCACAAATGCACAACCTAAATGTAGTCATCTGACACAGCACACAAGCCCATACTGAGGGACATTGTATAAAACAACTGGCCTGCATTATTCAAAAGAAAGGCCAAGGAAATATTCCATATTAAAGGAGACTGAAGAGAGAGGAAAATTGTGATTCATTGTCCTGGACTGGATTCTGTACTGGAAAAAAAAATACTGAAAATGACATTATTGGGACAATAAGAGAAATTAGAATGTGGTCTCTGGATTAGATAAAAGGATTCTATCAATATTAAATTTTCTAAATTTGATAACTACTATAGTTATGTTAAAAATATGCACTGAAATGTAAATAGATAAAGTAGCATAATATATACAACCAACCCTTAATTGTTTAGGAAAAATTATGGAGAGGAAGAGCGGGAGAAAATGGTAAGTCAAGTGCTGCGAAACTTGAAGAACTGGTAAATCTAGGGTAAGGGTGTACAGGAGATTTGTGTATTTCTTGTGAATTTTCCATGTTTGAAATGAGTTAAAAATAAAGTATAAAAATAAATGTAAAAAAGTCCTGCCATACTCTCAATAAAAGTTAATTATCTCCTCCCCCTCCTCTCTCCCTCCCCCCGGACTTCCTGGTGGTTCAGTGGTCAAGAATCCACCTGCCAGGTAGAAAACGCAGGTTCGCTCCCAGGGTCAGGAAGATCCCCTGGAAAAGGAAACGGCAACCCCCTCCAGGTTTCCCAGGGCAACCCCCTCCCCTCCTGGGAAAATCCCATGGACAGAGGAGCCAGGCGGGCTACAGTCCATAGGGTCACAAAGAGTCAGACAGTACTTAGCAACTAAACAAAAACCACCTCTCCCCACTACCCACTCAGGAGCACCACCAGCTGGGACATTCTTGCAGTAGTGTGTGTGTGTGTGTGTGTGTGTGTGTGTGTGCGTGTGTGTGTGTGTGTGTGTGTGTGAGTGTGTGTGTGCGTGCCCATACATGTCCAGCTCTTTGGGACCCCATACACTGTAGCCCACCAGGTTCCTCTGTCCATGGAATTTTTCAGGCAAGAAGTACTGGAGTGCCATTTTCTTCTTCAGGGAATCTTCCTGACCCAGGGATTGAATGTGCCTCTCTTGTGTCTCTTGCTTTGGCCGGTGGACTCCTTACCACTTGTGCCACCTGGGAAGCCCCTAAGAGGTGATGGAGGACCTCATCTCACATATATGGCGTTGGAAATAGAGTAGACGAGAAATGTTCAAGCCAATGGCCCCAGAAATTCTGGCAATGATGTGGGAGTGCTCCATGCCATGGAATGCCACATGCCACTAAATACATGACACATTGTCTCAATTGATGCAGCCCATGGCAAATACTTACCATGCAAAATGAAACTTTTGTGCTACATTCCTCATGTGCTACACTCCTCGCATTCCACCCAACTAAGTGCAGTTGGCTTCTCTACCCTACAGTACCTCTTTAGGGCAGCAAAGTCTAGCTCATTTTCATATAAACAGAGATTTTTTTTTTTCTTCTCTTAAGGATAAAATGAGAGCGAGGAGGATGGGGATAAAGGAACAGCAATGAGAACTGTTATAAGAACAACCCAGAATGGAGGGCATTCCAGAAGACAGCTCCTTTTCTATGTCTGCAGTCTTTTCCTGGTGGCCAGTCACGTAGCCCCCCTAAGCCTGACTCTCTTTCCAGACTAGATAAAGATGAGGTAGCTCACCTCCTTCTTCAGATTTACCTTTACGACTCTGGTGGTTCAAGATCAACATAGTGACTCATTCGGGGCTGCAAAGCTGCAGCCAGCTCCGGTGGCACACAAGTGTGAGACTGGATGGAGAACTGTCAAATGGACTATGTCACCTCAACAAAGCATTGATTGGTTGATTAAAGTCTGAGCAAATAAAGTGAGCTTTATTGGAGACAGTATTACTTAGAGCATCTAGTATTTCCTGTTTATTGACAGAATAAATCCCAAGATGACTTTCTACGATCTTGAATTATTCCACCTTGCCAAACTCTCCACATGCTGATAACTTGAATCCCACTGGGCGACACATCAGGCCACCGATTTCCCATTTCCCTCTGCTGTGGCTTTGCTCATTCTGTTATCTAAGTTAAGAGTGTCTTGGGCCATGACTGGGCCAAGTTTAAGAATTAAATGCCAGCTTCTGGAAACCCTTGGTAAGGCTGCCAAGCAGAATGGAAATTATTTATTTCTCCCTTTGGTCTATATGAAGTATTTTCCCCATATATAGAGGAATATATAGTCCCTCTTAGTACGAGGGATTGACCTATGGACCCCTATGGATACCAAAATCTGAGGATGCTCAATCCCTTATATAAAATGGCATAATGTTTGCAGATAACTTATCCACACCTTCTCATATACTTTAACTCATCTCTAGATTACTTATAATACCTAATACATTGTAAATGCTATGTAAATAGTTGCCATGCACAGCAAATTCAAGTTTTGCTTTTTGGAACTTTCTGGAAATATTTTTTCCTGAATATTTTCCATCTGTAGTGGGTTGAATTTTCAGATGTGGAACCCACAGATACAGACGGCTGACTTTTTTTTTTTAAACATATTTATGCTAACATATTTATAACATAACAGTTCAGTTCATCTTTTAACATAAATATGACTTATATTAAATTCCTTTTCAGTCTTTTCTTTCTATACAAAAATATGCTTATGTCTTTAAAAAGACGTTAAGAAATGGAAATATTTTATGAGTGAAAAATTATTTGGATGTTTGTTACAGTGAGTGGGATGAAGGAAAACATGAGATGAAAGATAGTACTGTTATCTATGAGGCTTGGTGTAAAATTATGTAAGCAAAATAAAGGATCTAATATTTATATACACAAATCATTTTACTTTCAGAAATTTTGGCTCCTTTGTAGAGCATTAACTTTTGTGTCATATTAGGTAGAGGAAATGCACTTTTGTATATAAGAATTTTATTCTTAAATTATTTACCTTTTCTTTCAGAAACTCTTGTCTTTCCAACTCCATCTCTAGGCACAGATGCCTGGTCAGCTGAGTTGCAACGTTAATAGAAGCATCTGTTTTAGAAGCTCTACTTCTGGAAGTGGAATAAAGAGGAGGTGTAACCCAGAGCTTAAGATACCCACTGATAATGAGGGTATTTGAGTGATGGTAATTGGCAAGGAGAAAGACTTAAAGATCTATCTGGAGACCAACCCTCACACTCCAGGCATACTGCCAGAAAAAGACTAAAAACAGCACGTAAGATGGCAAGAAAAATATGCTCCTTGGTTTCTTCATTGCCATAAAAGCCATTGGGAAGAACTTAAAGAGATATGCCATTCCTGAATGGTAACAGGAGACTTCTTTTGTCTTCTATGACTTGTGTGAAAACTTCTGCCTTTGTGGAATATCATTTTCAACAAAGTGCAATCCTTTGGTGTATGTACTCATTGTCAAAAAAGGGTACAGTAAATAAAGCTGCAGAATAATCATCCGTCCACATTCAGTGCTACTCTTGGAACTAGAACAGTCATACAAGAATACTGCTTTTTTCTTTTAGACAAAGGTAGTGGAACCTCTTTAACCTTGAGGATGACAATTTGATTTTTACACACCCATACAAGACTTGGTGGTACACAACAAACTTACAGAATGTAGCCTTTGGGAAATGTGCTTTGGGAAATCTGGATCAATTTAATTATTAAAACCAGTTGGATGTTGGGGCCCCTCTGAGTGGAATCTTTCAGATGACCTGAGTCAACCCATACTCCATTATTTCATTGACACCTAACATACTCTTTGTAGCTATCAAGCTGTATCTCCCCAAATCCAAGACAATGAATGAATTACACTGGTTCATTCAGTGAATAAATCAGCTGAAATGGTTGTATGACTGGACAAGTCATTTCTTACATTGTAAACTAAAACATTGAAGGAAATAGGAGAAAGATTGCGTTGTCCTCTGGGTCACTTAAAATCTCTGAGTGTATTTCTTTTTCTGTAAAATGGGCATATTAAACTTTTGCCAGATGGATTGTGGTAAAGTTTAGAACTAATGCATGTAAAGCATTTGCCATATAGCAGATAGTTGATAAATTGTTGCTGTAATTTATTATTACTATTATTATTACAAAAATTTCAAGTTACTTTGAAGAAATTAAGCAATTAATTACTGGTTGATGTAGATTTAAAAAAAAATCCTCTAACAAGTAGGATTGTTTTATTAATCAGTTTGGTATAATGGTAAAAGGCAGTTTAAAGTTGGATTAATTCAAGATGTCAAGCAGCTTAAATAGTAAGCCTGCCATTTATTTTAGTTTATTATCTGCTTTCACTGTTAAAAACCAAGTCTTTTAGTTTCAGTTCTTTTATAGAATATTCTTTTATAAATAGCTGATCTAATTGGTATTTTGCCAATAGTAAAAAGTGGATAGGAGAATACTAGTGATTGTTTGAGGAAGGAGAAAACTGTTGCTTCTAGTTCAACATTTTATGAAATGGAATGCAAATAGAATAAAGGCAGTATTCTCATTTGGTGGAATCCCTGATACATTAAGAATATTGGCAGTGTCCAGGCTGTAAGCAAAAAGGCAGTAAGTATGTCAAAAGAAACTTTAAAAATGATTTTTTTTGCAAGCCAAGAAAATTGTCAAATAACTTGTAGACCATATATGTACTAATGTATTTGTCTTCGTGACCTTCTGATCTTGATTAGTTCTTCAATGCCATTGGCATCTCTAAGGTTGCAATTTGGTGTAGATTCTGGGTGGCAGTCATGCTGTCAAAGGGTCATTATTCTTGGTAATAAGGTAGCTAGTGATCCCTGGGAGACAAAAGAAAACAATCAGGTCTTGAAAGCTGAAATACACTGAACCCAAGTGTGGGTTCTTGACAGAAGCTCAGTTCCTCTGTCTCAATGTTTGCCCTTGTTGCAGTGAAGAAGAAAATGGTGGGGTTTACACCTATAACCCTAACTTGGGGCTCTAAATAACAAATGCAACCAATGAAGCTGCAGAATAGAACATATCTGGGGACTATTTTCAAGAGCATGTTGTTTTTTTATTTACCACACTGTTGAGTCACATGTTAAGGGATGTGGGGCCCATTGAAAATAAGCGAGCTGCCTATTTTGAAGCAAATTATTATCAAATGACTATTCTTCAAAACATTTCTTAATGTCAATTTGAAGTGAAGTCATTTGAGTTAGAAGCATATGCCATTGCTAAATTGTTGCCAAAAAAAAAGAAAGAAAAAGAAAAAAAAGACAACTTGATTTTTTGCATTCATGGCTTACAAAACTGTTGATTCAAGATGCGACAAAAAGTTTATGTCCTGACAGTAAGTCTTATTTGCTGGGCTTCCCCGGTGGCTTGGTGGTAAAGAATCTGCCTGCAATGCAGGAGACCGGGTTCTATTTCTGAGTTGGGAAGATCCTCTGAGAAGGGAATGGCAACCCACTCCAGTATTCTTGTCGGGAGAATTCCATGAACAGAGGAACTTGATGGGCTACAGATAATGGTTGTAAAGAGCTGGACACAGTTGAGGGACGAACACTTTCACTTTTTTCCCCAAAGTGATCCACACTCATTATCACTAGTGAGTGTTCACTTCATAAAGCCGAAAGTAAACTTGACTAATTGTTATATTTAGTCCAAAGGAAGATTGTGACTAGCTTGTAGACTGTATCTGTAAATTAAACCTAAATAAAAACCTCAACAACTTAATGACAAGTAAGTTAAAAGTAGAGAATCCATGTTAATGGCTATCACTCTTTGTTAGATTCTATTAAATATCTGCAAAATATTCTTTGAAGAGAACCTCTCCATCCACTCACAAACTCAACTTCATGGATTATACATCACATTTTCATCTACATATGTTATCTAAACTAGACTTTAGACTTTATGGGATAGTTTCCTCATTGATTTTTCCCATCTTGGAGGTAATGTTTGGATTACTTTCTTAACATTTTATTATTTTTCCTAATGACTAATACATCAACCTGGTAAGAAACTCAAATAATATGAAAGGGTATGTCATGAAGACTTCCTTCCATTCCCAAGCCCAGTGACATTTTCTCTCCCTGACTGTTACTGTTAGCATTTTAAGTATACCATTCTAAATGTATTCTCTGCATATATAAATGTGTATTTCTAGATCTCTCCATCACTCTTTTTCTTATTAACATAATAGCATATTTGGGTCATAACAGGAAACAAAGGGCACCCTCAATTTTGGAAAATTAGAGGATAGTTTCTTTACAAAGAAATTATCATCAAATACATTGGTTATAATATAGGTGAACAACAAGGAGACAGCTCAATACTCAGGATGGGGACAGTGGAGCTGTAATATCTCTTAGGCTCAAAGAAAAGAAGTGAGTGATTTCTCCAAGTTGAAAGGGAGGAATCGAATAGGGGAGGAGCAGTGACATGGCTAGCTTAAAGTAAAGAGAGAATGAACACTCAGACCTCACTCTTGTTTGATCCCATGTTGGGGTTCCCCACTAGCCAAATGCAACCAGCAGCCGGAGGACCGAGGAGCCCAGTGATATAATCCATAGAGGTGGGTCTCCCGGGACAATGAGCAGAGCAGCGAAGGGTGAAGAGTGAACCAGGATGAGCAACTGGAAGAAATCTGCCATTCATTCTCCTTGCTCCTTGCTTTTGGCAGTTAACAGTTTATGATGGGGATCGTTCCACGTGTCAGTACCATTCCACATGTCAGTACCTACAAATCTCTCCCCTTATTTTGAAGGAGGTAATTATTGCATGGATGAAGCATGGTTTAATTAGTCTTTTATTGCTAAACATTTAGATTTCCTGTCTTTTGTAAATACCAACATACCAACAAATATGCTTGTACATATGTCTTCATGCACATGTGTGCTATATCTGTTATATAAATTCCTAAAACGGAAGTACTTGCTCATTAATTTAGGGGGTCAAAGTGGAACTGGGTTGTTTATTTCTCCAAACAGAAAAAAATATAACTACTTTCACATTTGGGCAAAAAGTTGTCAGAATTTCTTGTGAGTCCTTACTGCCCCTCAAATCTAAACTCCTTTTTGTCTAAAAATACAAATTCTTTTTTATTTGTAGAAGTGTAGAACAGTATAGAAGTTAAGAACATGTACTCAGGAGCTGGTGAGCTTGACCAGTACATAGCACTATATCCAGGTTTTGCTCTTATTACTTTGCAATCAATAACCTTTAATAACTGCCTCTTCTCATCACTCTTTTTGTTTGTTAATCTTCTATTTTTCCCTCACTCACATCTCACAAATCTTTCAGATCTTAGCTCTCTCTGTGTGCATGCATTTGCTTTATTTCTTTCAAAATTGTTTCAAACTTATGCCTTCCAAGCAACTGTGTTAAATTGGCCCTAACCTATCAAGTGGGTACATATATCCCAATGATACATCTATTTAGAACTGTTTTAATGTTGTGTTTATTGATATATTATACTGTAACATATATTGATTTACCAAACATGAGAATCACCATTCTGGTTAATGCTTTGGGATCTACTCTGGGTTATACTCATGGCCAACAGAGTTTGATATTAATCTCTGCAGTAGTAATAAATTATGCTTTTTTCAAAAGCATAGGTCCCAAAGTCATTAGTTTTTTTTTTCTAATTACTATATTTTGGCTTTATTGAATCTTACAATTTAAATTTCTCATCAAACTATTCTATTTTCAGCCTTTACCATAATTTATGATAATGATTCATATAAAATTTCTATTTCCTCTTATTTATGCCCCAAACTGAATTTTTCCAAAATTTAAGGGGTACCTCCTAATTCTGGAATTATAATTTTGATTACAATTCTTGTTTACCAAGGCAGCATGATTTCTCAAAGTTTTATTGTCTACTCTCCCCAAACAACCAGTTCCAGATTTATCATAAGACTGGGACAGAATGAAATTCAGATGGGCAGAGAAAGTATTGTTTCCTCATTTTTGTTCTTTTCATACTAATTTGAAGTATATTCGGGTTTATTTTTTAATCTGATCTATTAATTTTAAAGTACTGTTGCGCTGTGTTCAGTTCTTCTGTTGTTTCTGACTCTTTCAAACTCCATGGACTGCAGCCCCCAGGCTCCTCTGTCCAAGGAATTCACCAGGCAAGAATACTGGAGCAGGTTGCCATTTCCTCCTCTGGGGGATCTTCCCAATCCAGGGATCAAACTCATATCTCTTGCATTGGCAGGTAGATTCTTTACCACTGTGCCACCTGGGAAACCTTTAGATAGCTTTTTATCTCCAGAAAAATACTCAAAATCTCAGAAATTTCAGTCTCCCACCCTTCTGTCAATTCCCTCTCCAAGATGGCATCTCAGTTTGGGGGAAGAGATATTCTTGAACTTAAGTAGAAGAGGAAGAGGGACCTTTTGAATCTAAGAATAATGTCACTTGTCCCTCTAGGTTGCTACACACTATGCTGGTTTTTGTGACTGAAGTCTGCAGCTGGTAGAACACATAGTCTGGGGTCTCTCAAATTTATTTGGGTCCAGTGGTACTTTCTGGCCTGCTGGGTCTTCTCTAAGCTCTTGCTGACCCCATCTCAGCACTACCTGCACTGTATCTAGTCAGCCTCTGGGTCTGTTGGTCAGCCTTTGTTGTAGAGTCATACCATATTTTCCAGGATGTACTCTAGGAAGCCTCATTGTATTCATGACTCTGGAACTAAGGGAGCCTCAGGACTGTAAGCGAAATCATCTGGCTGCCCAACCACCCCATTCTGCCCTCGTAATTATTGTCCCAGGTTGATATAAAACCATTCTCCTCTTGGCATTTTCCTCAATTTACCTGCAGTATATACCTGAAAGGGGTGGAGCACAGAGAATGTGAACAATGAGACATCTTCCTTTTCTGACTCCCCCTTCATCTCCATCTTGCTCATTTTCCACTTTTGTCTTAGGGAGTATGTTGCCCTCTTTCACTATTTCCCTTATCTCCCTTCTACCAAAAAGCCTAGTAGGCAGAAGGAATGCCCTCTAGGAGACACTCGGAGAACAACTTGAGCAGATCCTATAGGCATGGTCCTAGAAACTTCAGGAAGAAGAAAAAATAACTTAGATATTCCTCTTTCAAGACAATTGCTAATTTATAAACCACTATAACATAATATATTAATATTTTGATATATTTTAATGATACAAATTAATTTGAAATGTCAGAATCTGAACACTGGGGTCCTTTTGCAATAATCCTAGTTCTCTTGTACAACCCTCTTGACCTCCTGCCTTCCTCCACACCAAAAGTGTCCTTGGGTCAACCAGGAAGGAGATTATGAACTAAGAAAGACAAAAGAAGAAAGCAGACTATTTCAGAATATTACCTTCCATATACTTATTCAGTGAGTTGATCTATTAAGCAACACTTACATTTCTTCTAGATTTTCATATAAGTAGAATCATACAGTATGCATTCTTTTACTTCTGGCTTCTTTGCTCAGTGATATATTTTTGAGATTTGTCCATGTTATTGGTTGTATGGGCAGCTTTTTTCTTTCTATTGCTCAGTAGTATTCATTGTATAGATATACCACAATCTGTTCATTCATTTAACTGTTGATGGAACTATGAATGTTTCCAGTTTGAAGCTAATAAAAATAAAGTTACTATGAATGTTTGTGTGCAAGACTTTTTATGGACTTCTGGCCCCAATTTTAATTTCAGAGCAGGAATATGTAAACGATCACTAATGTGAAACAGACCCCAGTTCAGCATCATAATATGCCTTGGTGTAATTTTTATTTATTTATTTTATTTTATTTTATTTTTTGGTGTAATTTTTTATGTGTTTATTTTGCCTTGGGTTTATTGAGCATTTTGGATCTCTGAGTTCATAGCTGTCATCAAAATTGGGAGATTTTTCAGCCAAATATTTCTTCTTTTTCTCCACTTTCTCCTTTTTAGGATCTTCCAATTACCTGTATGCTAGGCCTTTAGATTTGATGACAGATTATTGAAGACCTGTTTAATTGTCACCATATTTTCTTCTGTGCTTTTTAGTTTAAGTCATGTCTATTCTTTCTTTCAAGTTTATTGATGTTTTCTTCTCAAGTGTGTAATCTGCTATTAAGTTCATGAATTGAATTTTTCATTTATTTCATTGTTCAGTTCTAGAAGTTTTCCAATAACTTAAAAAAAAATTTTATCCTCTTATTATGTTCGTGTTTTCTTTAAAACCCTTGAACAGATGTACAATAGCTGATTTTATGTCATTTTTCTAATTCCTTCTTCTTTGTCATATCTGTATTGTTTTATTGAATTCATGATCTCCTTGTTTTGTGACATGTTTTTTAACTTCTTTGCATATCTAGTTTTTTAAAATTATTGGATGCTAGATATTATAAATGCTATATCATCATACATCTAGACTTCCTTGCTTTTCTTTAAAGGATGATGAGCTTATTTTGGCAAGTAGTTATTTGCAGACCAGCTTGACACTCTTGAGTCTTGCTCTTAAGCTTTGTGAGGGTAGCTCTAGAGTATCCCTTACTTTAGGCCCAATTTAACCCTACTGCTAAGAAGTGATCTTTTTGGCATCTCTAACAGAATGTCCTGGGAGTTCAAAAAGGTCTCTCCACTCTGACAGTTTAGAACTCAATTGTCTCCTAATCCTTTTAGAGTTCTGGGAATTGTTCAGTTTATAGCTTTCTAGTATTCTGAGGTGGTTATTTACCTAGCCCTGAGAATTCAAATCTTATAAATGTGAACTGATTTGTATTTAGTCAAAAATGGAAGATGATTTCTTTGCAGATTCTGGAACTCGTTAGTTTAGTGAAATACATTAATAGATTTTCAAATGTAAAATCATGTTTGCATTTTTTCAGGATAAACTACAGTAGTTCATAGTATCCTTCTCCCCCACCCACCTCCCTCATTTAGTATGCCACAATTTTATTCAGATTTTCCTATCTATGTTAATCAGTGAGACAGACATAAATTTCCCATATCATACCATCCTTATCTACTTTTGGTACTAAAGTGATAGTAGACTTATAAAATAAGTTGGGATAATTTTTCTTTTTCTTTGATGGGTAGGAATAGGATTGAGTCTTTATTTGGTATAATTTTGTCTGAATTTACTTTTCTGTTAAGTACATTTTAAACAGCTAGTTTAACTTTTTGTAGTGACTTTGAAATTTATGACCTTTGATATACTTTTTGTTTTTTTGAAGTAAGAGAAATCATTTTAATAATCATTTAAATGATTTAAAAATCATTTTCACTTCAGTCAATTCAACAATGATTTCTAATAGGCATGCAGACCCATTTAGTTTGCTTCAAATTTATTTATTTCTCAACATGCAGCAACCTTCCTAATGAGATAGTTGAGTTGAACTATTTATTCCTAAAGAGTACAATGGACCTTGTCCTCAAAGAGTTTTATCAACTTTAACATTTTCAAAGAGCCCTATGAGGCTGCTCAATATGGTAGTTTCCCCCTGAAATTTCCTATTTGGAGGATGGTAAACAGTCTAAGATCTTTCCCAGTCTACTGGTTGCTTGTATTCATATCACAGCGAGGCTGGCTAAGAGGTAGAGACTGAATAATATGTAGATAGCCTTCAAGCCCAGCTGAGTGAGACAGCTTCATTTTCAGAAAAGAAACCAAATCATGAAAACTCTCCTAATAGTATGATTTGGTCCAGGGCTCTTTTAAGAAGGGACGTAATCCTCATGCACAGGACTCTTTATGGCCTTCTAGAGTTTTCTGCTCCAGCCACTGTTCTCTAGCCAGGTGACTTATTCACTTGCTGCAGAACTGAAAGCATGAAGTCTCTGTCTACTTGCATCATTAGAGGTGGTGTTTATC
Source organism: Muntiacus reevesi (assembly GCF_963930625.1). Taxonomy (NCBI): domain Eukaryota; kingdom Metazoa; phylum Chordata; class Mammalia; order Artiodactyla; family Cervidae; genus Muntiacus; species Muntiacus reevesi. The sequence continues at coordinate 31,488,278 of NC_089255.1, read as the reverse complement.
TTCTCATTTCCGGTCAAATGGATCCGACCACACTTTCAACCCTGGTGGCTGCACGTCTTCTTGAACAATACCAGCTCGATTAATGGCTTGTTCCTTCTTGTACTCCTCCAGCTGCATTAAGGGCCGGAAGCAGATGGAGTAGAAGGCGGCGCCGATCAGGGAGATGAAATCACAGAAAATGAGAGCAGTGCGCAGGTTCCGGGACATGGCTCCTGCAGGGGCTACTCGGATTCTTCGAGTGCCCGGGACTCTCCAAACCTGGCTCCCGCCGGCCTTGATATACTTTTAAATTGAAGTATACCATATTTATGTGGGCTTCCCAGGTGGCGCTAATAGTATAGACACCCCACCCCCCGCCCCACCTCCGCCAATGCAGAAGATGTAAGAGAAGTGGGCTCAATTCCTAGGTCGGGAAGATCCCACGGAGAAGGGCACGGCAACCCACTCAAGTCTTCTTGCCTGAAGAATCCCATGGACAAAGGAGCCTGGCAGCTATAGTCCATAGGGTCGCACAGAGTCAGACACAACTGAAGCAACTTTGCACATACACATAACATATTTATAGGGAAGAGCATCAAGGTTAAGTGTACAACTTGCATCTGCTACTTGAGTTTTATTTTCTTCTCACTTGTGGCCCCTTGAAATTCCCTTACTTGAGAATTCAGCCATGTATTTGAAAAGCTGTGTGTAATTTTTTAAAGTAGAAGGGTATATTATTAACTATTACTTTGTGACAAACAAAATCTCAGTAGAATTCAACGATAAGCTTTGTTTTCTGCCTCACATGTCTGTAAGTCTGCTGGACCTGCTCCACCCCACAAAAGATTTTTATAATATTATATCTCTCCAATTAGCAATGTGGCATGTATTCTACTTATTCAATTCTTGTTTAATGTTTTTCCATGAAATTGCTTTTTTGGAGGTCATGTATCTTTTTGATTATGTTATTTTTTCATTTTTTTATCATCATGTCAATAAAATATATTATTATATTTTCCATGGAAAATATTGAACACTTTTAGTACAAAAAACTGCATAAAGTTACTGTGTCACTGCTATATGAATAGGAATGTGACTCTCAAACTCTGACATGCACCAGGATTACCAGAAAGGATGGTTAATTACAAATTTCCAGGCCTCATCACAGAACTACTGAGTCACAAATCTTCACAGATTGGGCAGGAGAATCTATATTTTTTAAAAGCTTTCCAGGTGATTCTTCTAAGGGTAATGTTTAAGAACCATTGAAGCACGTTGATCTTGGCCAACATTTGCATTAGCATAAATCTTTGATGTCTCTAATCTTACTATTTTACTCATTTTACTTTAAGCAATATTTTCTCTGAAGATTTATCAGGAAGATTACTAAATAATAAGCCTTTTACTGAGTGCTTATAATATTGGATTTAAAATAAAAATAATATAGCTTTATTTCCACTTGACGTCATATAAAATGCTTCAGAAAATGAAGTTCGGATACTATTCAGGTCCTCAGGGCATCTGGGTAGATTCAATGCAATCATCCTTCAGTATCTCAAGTCGATCTGGTTAGTGACTAACCACTTTTTCTAATAGAATTCTTGAATTTCACTCTGGCCAATCCTGCCTTGTGTCCAACTATAAAAAGTCTGGTTAATGCGCTAATAATACTAGAGAGCTCTTTCTGTCTTTTTCTGACAAATTGCTTAGCACAATAATAGTACTTCCCTTTAGACTGGCAGCAAGAAATGGTGCTTTCTGTTCCTCAGTCCGATGGTTCATTTGGCTTATTATTTTAAATTGGGCATAATAAGCTTCCCACGATGATTTTCCTTCAGCGTTGACTGGTCTCTGCACTGGCCGATTACACAAATTGACCATATTGTCACTTATTTCTGGTTCTTGAGGCTAGAAACTTGATTCAGGATTCCACAATGGATAGGAATATTACAGTCCTCTGGCTTAAAGGACTTTTTTTTGCTAGATTGCAAAATGAAGTTGCCAGAAATTTTCTTCTCTTTCTCCTGTTTTCTTCAGTGTTCATGATTTCTTTTATTTTAACAAGACTTTAATAATCAATACTTCTCTGCCTATTGAATTTTTAATAGGTATTTTTCTCTGTTTCTGAATTGTAGTAGTGGTAACAGTGTCAGTTGCTCAGTTGTGTCTGACTCTTTGTGACCCCATGAGTCCATGCAGGTCCACCAGACTCTTCCATCCATGGGGTTCTCCAAGCAAGAATACTGGAGTAGGTTGCCATTCCCTTCTCCAGAGATCTTCCTAACCTAGGGATCAAACCTGGGTCTCCTGCATTGCTGGCAGATTCTTTATCTTCTGAGCTACAGGGTGTATGCTCTGAATAAGCTTACTGATATATTTGTTTTTTTGCTTGTTTGTTTTATTTTTTTAAAGCAAGGTTGCTTTGAACAGGTGAGATTTCCTTTGCAATTCCTGGCTGACATTTACCAATTACTCTGAGATTTTTAGATTTACTCTAGGTCATTTTCTATATTGTTGATTGATTTGAAGTTATTTGAGATTTCTTTAGCTTTTGGACTCAATATCAGACTCTGAGGCAACAAACTCAGAATATTCCTTGTTTATCCTCCTCATTCATATGTGTACATTTAACTATGTGGACTTCACTGTTAAAATACTAAGAGGGTTCAGTTGAGGGGAAGGCACTGAGATGCATTATCTTTCTCTCTTTCCCTTTCCTAAAAAGATTGTTCTGATTGAGTATCATAGAAAACAACACATAGGGCACATGCCTTTATTGTAGTAAATAATGTATTCCTCCCAATAGGAATAGGTAGTGATGGAAACACCAGGCTTTCTTGAATGTCCTCTGGTCCAGCTTCCATGATATTTATGGCCTCTTACCATATTGCTTTTAAGTCACATAAGATAAGTTCTACTGGGTGTGAAGAACCATCTCAGTGGTGGTTTTCAAATCATTTAATCATGTAGGTGCCAGCATGACTCTGGTTATTACTAACTTCTGCAGTGTACACTCATATATACACAAATGAGTATAGATTTTTCAGCTCTTGGATTGGTGCCACTTTAGAAATTAATTTTAGGGCATTTATTAGATAATTTTTTATAAAATGGCTCGCTTCTAATTATTCCAAAATTCAGCTATGGGAGAATATAACAAGCCATTTCTTGAGATTCTTGCTTCCCAAGGCATCCAGTAGACCTCCTTGGTTTGGGAGAAAAAATAAGAAGGCGAAATATCTAAATTACTCTGAAACCTGACTTTTATGCATGTGGACATCATTATCTGATTATTTGTATCCAAGTGCTGAAGTTATCAAGCAGTTTAGGGAAAAGCGGTTGTTACTTATAAATACCTATTTCTGAGTTAGTCACTTATACAATTAGTGTTTTCCAACTATCTTTCCTGGGTTAGCAGAACACACATTCGTCCATTGTGTCAACACCCGAGTCACTATCTCTCAAATACTGAGAGATAGTCTTATCTCCCAAGTATTATTAAATATTATTTAATCAAATATTATCAAATTTTTATTAAAACTAAGATTTTAACATTTAATATTAAATGTTAATATTAAATATGAATTCTAGCACCCAGGCTGGTCACTCTGCCTTGCCATACTCTAGCATAATAAAAGCCAATAATATGATACAATAAATTGACTGCAAAGAAAAATTACATATCTTTCAAAAGATGTAGAATTTTATGAAATCAATGAAAGTAGTATTGGTGAGCTACATAAGTTATATTTTCAGCCACTATTCAACATATAAAGATTAGAGCTAAACAACTAGAGAAGAGAAATCAAGGATAAAGGGTGCTCAGTCACTCAGTCATGTCCAGCTCTTTGCGACCCCAAAGACTACAGCCTGCAAGGCTCCTCTGTCCATGGGATTTTCCTAGCAAGAATACTGGAGTGGTTATCCATTTCCTTCTCCAGGGTTTCTTTCTGACCCAGGGTTAAACCCACATCTACTGCAGATCCTCCTTGGATTGGGTGAGTATGTGCAAAAACTTGAGATGCTTTTTGACCTGCTGATTTCTTTGCAGTTTCACTTCATCATGAAACATGGAAAAATGTATTTATATATCTCTATCCTCACCTTTATTTCTAACAATTTCAAACAAGTAGTCATAGCATATCAAGGTTGCTTTATTTTAATTAATCTTCTTAGGAAAGAAAAAACTGCCATAATAGTAATTAGCTAGCTTCCCCTTGAGGAAAAGAATTGGGGTGACAAGTTACAGAAGAGAGAAGAAACGTGCTTTTAGGGAAGGACTGATTCTTTAAGAAGAATCTCATTGGATCCCTTTTGAGAGTTGACCTGGAAATTTACATATGGTAAATGCTTTGCAAACATATGCAGGAGCCAGTGTCTTATCTTATTGTCAATTTACCTCTAGAGCCAGGTCATGGAAAAGCCTGGGGCGCAGTGCATACCCTTACCTGCTGCTTTTGTTAATTGGTGCTCAATTTACTGTAGAGATCACAGTTCCTCAGCTATACTTCAGAACCAAGAAGGGTGCTCTAAATCCTGATGCCCAGTCCATATTCCAGACCAAACTTCTGGAGTGGGAACTAGAATGTGTATTGAGTATTTCGGTGATCCCAGTGTGCAGCCAAACTTGAAAATCATCATCTTAGATGGTGTTACTTCTGTGTACTTTCCATAAGGTGGAATCTACATGGTTCTGAGGATTCAAATAGTCCTTTTAACCTTCTACATCAGTCACCGAAACAGATTATTCAGTTCTAATGAAAAGACTCAAAATTGTCCTAGAGTATGGCAAGGCAGAGTGATCAGCCTGGGAGCTGGTCATTTAGGGATGGGATCAGATGAAGGCTTTTTTCACATACACAACCATGGAATGTACCTGCCTTAACCTCTTCTTCCCTTTATGACAATTAATGTCCTTTTAATCCAGATGGTGGCTCCTTTAAAAGCGCCGTGGTTTGGAGCTTGAAAGAGACACCCCTCACAGCCATCCTTTCGTCCTCTTTCTTCTGGGGTCTGCCTAATGCTTGTTGTCAGGCTCATTTTTTGAGTTGTGGAGGAGTAAACATCTCTCTAGAATTCTTCTCCCCAACCCTCACTTTCTGGGCGATAAGCTGCACAAGATATTCTAGAAGCACTACCACTGCCCCCAACTATGGTCAAGTATGAGCCTAGGAAACAAATTAAATAGACGAAACTCATGCCCTGGCAAGAAGCCTACATTTTAAAATGCGCACACTGCAAAAAAACATTCGCTAGGATGTAATGTAAACATTGACTTACAAGCTTCGGTGTGCTGGGCGTTTGTGCTGTGTAAGTAGCTTGTTGAGACTGAAGGGGGAAGAGATTTATCTTACCCCTACAAGTCAGTCTATGCTCTGTAGGGGGAAGAGGGATTTTAGGAGCTCTTTAAGTGGGGAGAAAGCAAGTATTTGGTTTTAGTGAGCAGCGAAATGAAACAAAGAGCTAACATTTAGAGAAAAGAGATTAATCTATTCAGGAAAGCCAGCTTACTGTATGAAGTATGGGTGCAGAGCTATAAGTTAGGTTTTCATGTCCCTAGCAAGAGAATGATGGCCACAAACTCTTCTATATGTGTTCATTTTAAATAATGGTTTCGACATTATAATAAATTTAGCTACTATTTATTTATTGGGTGCTTAGCACATATAAAACAATTTATTCCTCAGGATTATTCTAAGTGGTAGATAAATTACTATACCCACTTCACAGATGAGGCGTTGAGAAAATCTGCAATTTGCCCTGGGTCACACAGTTAATGAGTGGCAAAGCCAAAACTGCTGCTTAGACAGCCAGGCTCTGGATTCCATATGCATTAAGTTGACTTTGATGGTGCTGCATTATTTCATTCAGTGTGATCGCTGAAACTGCTTATTTTACTTTCTTGCAACTAAGACAAAATCTTGTATAGCCACTCAATTCTACTGGGTTCATTTGGGATGAATAATTATTAGTGCCATCTACTGAGGTTTGGGCTTCCCTAGTGGCCCAGATGGTAAAGCATCTGCCTGAGTGCGGGAGACCTGGTTCCATCCCTGGGTCAGAGGATCCCCTGGAGAAGGGAATGGCAACCCACTCCAATATTCTGGCCCGAATAAATCCATGGACAGAGGAGCCTGGTGGGCTATAGTCCAACGGGTCGCAAAGAGTTGGACACGACTGAGTGACTAACGTTTCACTTCAGGGAAGTTTACTCTGCTGATGTGATCTAACAAATAGAGAATTTCTGACAGGACGCTGGAGGATCAATTGATTTTTTTCACAAGTATTTCTTTTTTTGAGGTGAAAATTGGATTTAGTTATTAATTTAATAACTATGCTTTCTTTGATAAAGACGGGAGAACTAATAAATATTAGGCAATTTCAATGTATTCAATTTCTATAATAGGTAAATCAAACTCATTTGGAAATTTTAAAGTAAGAAAATTTTATATGATTAGAGAAGACTATAATAACTTGAAGAAGTTTAGAAGAAGCTATAAAAATTGTAGTCCCTCCCAAAAGTCACCTTAAAACCCAAAGTGAGTAAGAGTAGACTTTCCTATAGACTCCACAAAATTTGTTGTATATCACAATTAAAGTTGAAGATAATATCCTAGGAATTCAGAATTTAAAGATCTAAAGCACTTAGCATATACTACTAGGCCCTTCTTAGGCACACAATAGTTGTTGAATGGATATTACAGGATGAATTCAAATTACTGTCACAGACAGAGGGAAGAGTCTCAAGCTTCTCTTATTCTGAGTGTTCTTTATTTCCATATTCTTATGCCCAAAATGTATGTTGCTAACATCACCAATGAATATTAAATGGTCAGACGCAGCTTCATGACATTTCAGATAAAAGACTATCTTGAAAGAAGACTGTAACCACATTTCCTCTGACTTTCTCAAGACATGTACTCAGCTTACCTTCCGAGGTTCTGTTTCTAGCATCAGTGTCATTTGTCTTTTCCTGGAACTCTCTTTCTTCTTCTTTTTTTACATTTGATCCTCATTCTTTAATTGTTTAAAATACAGTATCCATTTTCAGCCTCATTAAAGAGCACATATACTTGGGACATTTTACCAAATGATCTAAGATGTGTTCCTTTTGTTTTTAATTATGTACTTTTTAGAAAAGAGAAATAAGTGATTCTACCAAAATCCCATCTCTCCTGTCCTTTCTTTTCTCAATGGTCAGCATGCAGGAGGGTCAGAGTCTCTGAAGCCTGGAAGGTTCCTCTCCACTGGCCCGAGTTGTCAATATGGAAATGCATGCAGACATTCACCAACATCCTGTCTCTTTTTGGTCCAACATTTTCCTTCTTTGATGTGACGTTTTGAATCCATGTTATCCTTCCTGATCTTTCTACTTCATCTGATATTGGAGATGGGCTCAAGAGGAAACTGAGCAAAACAACAAATAAAAAAAATCAAGTTCGATGTCAGGCCTGTGAGTCAGTAGACAGCAGGTGGGAGAGCCAAGGTGACAATTCTGTGCTCTGGTTTTCGCACTGTCCTGATGCAGGTAATAATATTTGCCTGGCAAGCGGTCAGTGAACCTCAGGCGAATCATTATAAATAATGGCCACAGAAGCATATTGTTCTAACCAAATCCCCTGTGGAATCAGGAGAAAAATCCAAGGAGAGGAGCAATGACTTTATATCAAAAGGGGACCTCAGGTTGAACAGCTGCACTTCCAAGGCTGAAATGAAGAATACTCAGAGCCTGTCTCTGCCCGAGTTCTTGGTGGGGGCAAAGAGCACCCCCAAGTTCTAATTTTCAGCCTGTATCCCAAAGGTAATGTCTAGAAATCAATTTTCTGCTTGTCCTCTTGTTTAGTCAAGGGAAGAAATTTGCTGCTTATGAAGGCTTGAGGGCCTGACACCACTTCAGGAGAACTCTCCAAGATCACAGGTTAAGGTGTCTTCTGCATGAGCTCCCCCTTCCCACACTGCAGAAAGCCTTAACCTTGACCTGGAGGGGATTTCCTTTCTAGAGGAGAGCAAGGAAATTCCATTTCCATGTTAACAGAGGGAGGTCTCCCCCTGTCACTGTGCTGCTGTGAGTTCTGTGGGCTCTGGGAGTCCAATTATGTGTGAAGGCATTAAAAAAAAAAAAAAAAGAAAGGAGACAGTGTTCAACTGGCATGCAGAAGACAGGGACACAGATCCTGTCAACAAATAATGGAACGTGTGAATGTGTTGGCACACACAGTTGTGGTCTGGAAGATTACCTTTCAAAGTGGACTTACTGTGACGTTGGAAATGAGCTGAAACCACCATTTCTCTCCCTTTCCTGCTTGGATGGTCTGGATGCCATTGGCACAGGCAGCAGAGAAAATAACAGCAGGGCTAACTGTTCATGCAAGTGTAATAATAGTCTTTAACAGAAGAAGAGTAATTACCTTTGTCTAGTTTTCCCTGCTGCAAAACGTAATAAAATAGAGACCAATGTCTACTGTGATATGCACCATGCTTCTCTTCTGATACACATGCCGATGACTCTGAAGCACCCTTTGATCACAAGCTGAATTCACATCTTAATTTTGAAAAATCCATTACTGTTGGGTAGATTCCCCGAATGCATTTGACAGCTCTCAGGCCAGTGCTATTAGGCGAGAAATCTCAAAGCCAGGGGAGATTTACAGCCTGGGAGATCATAGAGCATGGGTGGGGCAGGCCCATCCCCCATGGATTCTCCAGCATCACGATGACAGGAGGTATCTGTGTAGCAGAAGGAAGAGCTTGAGAGGGGTGGCTTCATTTGGAAATAGAATCCCCTGTTAGCAGCCGGAAGCAGTGGTGCTGAAAAGCAATCGCTGGTGTCAAGAACTTTCTTAGCTAAGCAGTGCAGCTGGTGGCAATAAATAGCATTCTAATAAAGGAGGATGTTCAGTCCATGACATACGTGCACACTGTTTCAACTACCAAACATAATTTATGAGACTGCATATGTCTGAAATGGATTTTCCCCTATACATTTATAAATAAAAATGCAAAGATTTCAATAGGAAGAAAAGATCTGCATTTTAAATCAAAGTAAAATGGGAAGATCAATAAGTGCACTGTTTTTTTAAGTACACCATGATACATAACATTTTAAAGATACTGTGGGTGTTGCACTGTACAATTACTTTCATTCCTAAAAAAGATGGAAATGTTTTCTATGTTAGTGAATGTCGTATTTATGACAAGAGGTCTTAGAACTCACCACCTCTTCCCAGAAGCTGCAAAAAGGCAAATGCTTAAATATCTTGGACCTTACTCTCAAAGATATGATGAGCGCATGTCTTACATGAGCCATTAATGAAATCCAGTCAATTTCACATAATCCTTAAAATGGTTCTGAAGGAACTGTTGAAAATGATGAGCCAGAAAAGCCATGTGTACTATTAGTAAGGCTTAAACAACGGGGCTCATCTGACCTCTTAACTCATTGACTCTGCATGAGTAAATAAGTTATTAGTTTTGACATAACCAGTGGTTTGTTTTACCATCTACTGCTGTTCTTTGTTACAAGTTCTGTTCGTACCACATGTTATTGCTTTTTATAATTATTGTGGAACATAGCAATTGCACAGACTGTATCATATCCCACTGGGATAAACATTGTGGATGAGGGACCAGAAGAACTTGCCTTTGACTTAAAGTTTATTCCTACTGCTTTCTTTACATGAGAAAGATTTTCACTGATGCCATTCACAAAACTAACTCAATGTTTTAATGACTAAGGAGTTACTTTGAATAGCACTTTATCCAGGAACTTCAAATACCAATTTCTTTTCTACTGTGATGTGTGTTCAAGCTTATGAAATCAATTGCTGGTTAATCTTTCAAGCTATAATCCAAGATAAAAATCTACTAAACCTGAAAGTCAAATACAGCATTTATACTGCTATACTTTGACATTCATTTTTCCATACTGTGCCTATATACTGTTTATTCATATTATATTTTTGCTTCACAAAGGAAGAGTATGGTAAGTGTAGATGTCAATGAGCCCCAATAGTCCCCTTATCATTTTGTTAATTTTTAAATTCACCACTTGGTGGTAGAAAAGCTGAATTCCTATCTTTTCAGGATGGAAGTATTAACAATGGGTAGTTATAGCATAAAGATACACTGTTAAATGGATATTATTTTCACATGTTTTAATTGTAAGTGCAAACCCAGCTTACAAATAAGGGCAGACATACATCAACACATTAGGATCACACAGTCAAGAATGACTATAAAATACTGTGAAAGCTTTGATGTGTTCTATTTGGCAGAGAGAAAAACACTCGAGATAATCAAAAGGTATACAGCTACTAGAAAGATTTTGCTTGACTGTATCCCCTGAACTGTTAAGAGCCAGATGGTTTCAGAGATATTATATATGAAATTGATAAAGATTTGAATCCAATGGTTTCTGGGGAATGCTAGGCAGATGCCAACAGGATGTGCTTAAAAAGTTGAACAGCAGTAATTAATTTCTTTAAATGTCTTCTAAAACGCATATGGATTCTCCAAGTCCATACTTTGATTTTGTATGTGAGGCTGATTTTCTATGTGAGTTGTAAGTCAAAACAGGGGAGTGGAGTTAGTTAAGATTTTAAATCACTTACATACATGTTCTTTCTCTAAGTTAGCAATAGAGAAAATCTGAAAGTTTATCTTACTTTTCAAGGAAGCATAAGTGGCATATGGGGAACATTAGTTATCTTAGAAAATAAGTCTGGTCAAGGCTGAATATTGCCTCTTTTCTTCTGGAATCATCTCTGGACTGATCTGACTTGACACATGTGTACGACATGAAAGGAAACTGACAAAAAGCCCTCAGTTATGGTTCCACATACTAGTGACTAGAACAATGTTTGCTCTTGGTTGTGGGTGGGATTAGGACAATTTTAAGTGCAGTAGTGGAGTTTTAAGTGGTACCATTCTGATCCTCACATAGAATTCTACCTGGCAAACTGAGGTTGTAGAATCATCTAAAGTTCCTTCTGAAAAACAGAACTTAGGAACAATGTTTTCAATGTAGTCTTTTATTCATATTCTTCAGTATCCTCATTTTAAACAAAGAACATGTACTTTCTACTACTAATAAAATTCTTGTGGTAATGTATGAGGTGGCAATGAAAAATTTTGAGGGGCATATTCAGCTAAGGGCAATAATTCCCAAATCTGGACTGCCTAGTCCAGCGTTTCTCTTGAGTGTTATGTGCATATTTTCATCTGTCCACTTGTCCCAGTGGTTCTTCCAGTTTGATGTGTACTGAACACTGGCTCTTTTTTTAGGAGCTTTACACTCTCAGTGCCGGGAAAAACTGGGCTCTTCTCAGTTTCTCTCTTTCTACCTGTTAGACGCTATGGATCTTGCACTCACACTACTTCTCTCTTTGCTCTGGCCACTAAGAAACTGAAGTCAAGAACTCCCTGGCCATCCAGTGGTTAGAAATCTGCACTTTCATCACCCAGAACCTGGGTTCGATTCCAGGTCAAGGGACCAAGAAGCTACAAGTCTTGCAGTGCAGCCAGAACAAAACACAAAAAAATCCCGCAAACACACAAAACCAAAATCAAGCCAAATCCTATTCACATTGAGTAGTTATATAAATCATATAACGTGCATTTTGAGCAACAGTTTTGACTTCTTACTTTTGACAACTTACTTCTCTTCACCTCTATCTCCCTATATATTACATATTTTTTAATCTGTTGTAATGTTTCCACCAGTGCAAGGCACTCCTTAAATGATTTATACAAACAGAGGAGAATAAATAAATAAGCTACAGTTTAAACTGTCATTTTCTTCCTTCTGTTCTTTTCTACAGCTTATACCACAATTACTGAGTTTTTCCTTTTCCTCAGCCACTATTTTTGTTCATTCACTTTTTAAAAATTCTCTGAAAACCATTCTTTGTTTTCTTGTTCTATGGCCTTTGCCTTAACCCCAAGTAAGCCACCTGATTGGTCTTCATTTTTAGACTCTTATTTTAATAAATTCCACACCTGGTAATATGATTACTAATTCCCTGTTAATAAATGTAAGTATGATGGTTACTTCTTTACTTAAAAACTTTTCATTGACTTTGTATATCCCACTATCTAACACCTAAATTTCTGCCATAATGCACAAGATTGTTCATTGTCTGGCCCCATATTTCCTTCTAGACTCCTCCTCTGCCTTCCATAATAAACTTGTGCTACCAATCACCCATAATCCTGAACTGCTAATACTGTCCTGAATGTGTTATTTTTCTCACAATTTCATGTCTTTAGATATGCTATTCCTTTGCCTGGGAAATAACAACTTTTGTACTCTAATCCTTGCTCTCATCCTTCCAAGGAAAGTGAAAGTGAAATTCGCTCAGTTGTGTCCAACTCTTTGCAACCCCATGGACTATGCAGTCCATGGAATTCTCTAGGCCAGAATACTGGAGTGGGTAGCCTTTCCCTTCTACAGAGGCTCTTCCCAATCCAGGGATCAAATCCAGGTCTCAGATTCTTTACCAATGAGCCACTAGGGAAGCCCCCTGGGTCTCAGATTCTTTACCAGCTGAGCCACAAGTAAGGAAAGCCACAAGTAAAGCTCTTCTTCTAGAGCCCAAGCTCAAATGCCACTATTTTCCAGAAACATCCCATTGTTAAGCAGTCATTCTCTCCTCCTTTCGGATAAATCTTTGAATAAACCTTTGAATAAATCTCTACAGCAGCACATTCCACAGAGTATTTTAAATATTTGCTAACTTGTCTCTTACTTTTATGAGATCTGAGTTCATCAATGGTAGGGACCTTTCAGTCTTTATAATCCTTGATGTATTGCAGGTGTTCTATGAATGCTTATTGCATCAATGGAAGGATGAATGAATAAATGGATAGCTAAAGGAATGAGTTAATAAACCTATCTCTGGTTAGTAAGAAATAGTGCTGGATTTTTCTGACCTGTTGGAAGCAAAAGGTGAATTCAACATTTTAACCTCTATCATAGACTGAATTCTGCTCCCCACAATAGAGATGTTGATTTTAACCTTCAGGACTCAGAAAGTGACTTTATTTGGAAATATGGACGTATTTAGTAAAGTAAATACACAATTAGTAAAGTTACAATGCACTGAAGATGTAATTAGTAAAGTTATAATGAGGTCAAAGCTAGGTGATGGAATTCCAGCTAAGTTATTTCAAATCCTAAAAGATGATGCTGTTAAAATCCCGCACTCAATATGTCAGCAAATTTGGAAAACTCAGCAGTGGTCACAGGATTGGAGAACATTCATTTTCATCCCAATCCCAAAGAAGGGCAATGCCAAAGAATGGTCAGACTACTGTACGATTATCCTCGTTTCACATACTTGCAAGGTTATGCTCAAAATCCTTCAAGTTAGGCTTCAACAGTACGTGAACTGAGAACTTCCAGATGTACAAGCTGGGTTTAGAAAAGGCAAAGGAACCAGAGATCAAATTGCTAACATCATTGGATTATAGAGAAAGCTAGGAAATTCCAGGGAAACATCTACTTCTGCTTCATTGACTACACTAAAGCCTTTGACTGTGTGGATCACAACAAATTGTGAAAAATTTTTTAAGAGTTGGGAATACCAGACCACCTTACCTGGCTCCTGAAAAATCTGTATGTGGGTCAAGAAGCAACAGTTAGAACCTTACATGGAACAACTGACTGGTTCAAAGTTGGGAAAGAAGTATGACAAGGTTGCATATTGTCACCCTGTTTATTTAACTTATATGCAGTGTACATCATGTGAAATGTTAGGCTGGAAGAATCACAAGCTGGAATCAAGACTGCAGGGAGAAATATCAACAACCTCAGATATCCAAATGATACAACTCTGTTAAGTTAAGAGGAATTTAAGAGCCTCTTGATGAGGCTGAGAGAGGAGAATGAAAAAGCTGGCTTAAAACTCAGCATTCAAAAAATTAAGATCATGGCATCTGGTCTGATCACTTTATGGCAAATAGAAGAAAAAAGTAGAAGCAGTGACAGATTTTATTTTCTTGGACTCCAAAATCACTATGAACAGTGACTGTTGCCATCAAATTAAGACACTTGCTCCTTGGAAGGAAAGCTATGAAAAATCTAGACAGCATGTTAAAAAGCTAAGACATCACTTTACCAACAGAGATCTGTATAGTCAAAGCCATAGTTTTTCCAGTAGTCATGTATGGATGTGAGAGTTGGACCATAAAGAAGGCCGAGCGTCGAAGAGTTGATACTTTTGAGTTATGGTGCTGGAGAAGACTCTTGAGAGTCCCTTGGACAGCAAGGAGATCAAACCAGTCAATCTTAAAGGAAATCAACCCCAAATATTCATTGGAAGGACTGAGGCTGAAGCTGAAGCTCCAGTACTTTGGACACCTGATGAAAAGACCCTGATGCTGGGAAAGATTCAAGGCAAAAGAAGAGAACAGCAGAGGATGAGATGGCTAGATTTCATTACTGACTCAATGGACATGAATTTGAGCAAACTCCACAGTATAGTGAAGGACAGGGAAGCCTGGCATGTTGCAGTCCATAGGGTTGCAAAGAGTCATACACGACTTAGCGACTGAACAACTAGTCCAATATTGACTTTGTTATAAGAAGAGACACACAGCCACAGTGAGAAGGCCCTGTGGCAAAAGAAGAAGCAACTGGAGAGATTCATCCACCATCCAAAGAATGCCAAGGATTGCTGGGAACCACCAGAAACTGAAAAAGGCAAGGAGGTTTTCCTAGAACCCTTGAGAGAACATGGTCCTGTCAACACATTGAGTTTAGAATTTCAGCTTTCAGAGCTGTGAGATAATATATTTCTGTTATTTTAAACAGCTGAGTTTGTGGTATTTTACCACAGCAGTCTTTGGAAACTAACACATTGTCAAAAATTTTCTTTAGGTTAAGTCAACAGTATTTGTTTCTCTTATTTTCAACTAGGCATTCTAACTAATACAAAAAGTACTACATGTTTATTATTTGCGTGTTATAAATTTTAAAAAACTTCTAAACAGGATGATGTTTAGACAAAAAATTTAAATTTTCCTATATGAATATTACAGGTACCAATGCTAAAAGAAAAAAGGAACTAAAACCTCAGAAATTCAGAGACACACTACACGGCTACTAAAATCCTGAAAGGTTCCAAAACAACGTATTTTGTTGCTCATGGCAACAAATTAGTGAATAGCCAATTAGGGGTTGCCTTTAAGACATATCAAAATAGGCTGTCCTTTACATAAGATTAAGTCTTTATGTTATGATTGCTTTCTAAGATATATTACATTATGATAAACGATCATGTACATTGTTTTGACAATCAGAGATTTTATGAATGAGAAACTGATTTGCCTGCAGTGGTGAACTGAATTGTGAAAAAAGCATTAGCAATGATGATATCACTTAAAATTTGTTTAAGAATTGTGTTACAGTTTTGCTTTCTTTTTAATCAGGAGCAAAAAAAAAAAAAAAAAAGCAGCCAAAAGGCATTTATTTTGCAGTAACAAGCATCTGACAGGTCTCATTAGAAGAACTCACTCGCAAATCCAAAGGTATAGGCTGGTTTATTTCTGCCATATCATGTTTACATGACCTCTCAGCAAGAGTAGAAAGACATCCTACTTGTGTTTTTAACCATGTGAATGGTGGAATGTCACCAACTCTTGCTCTTTGTTTCCAGGTTCTTAGAGTGATGATTCTCACCAGTCTAAGGGGGGTATGTGTAGCAACTGGAACCCTGGCCTTAAGGATTAGTGTGTAGGCATGAAATTTTTCCTTGATTTGTAGGAAATAAATCTCAAGGTGAATTATGACAACTTTCCTTCATGCCTGACAAACCAAACCAAAACATAATCCCAACAGGTCTAGTAACCTGTTGAGGAATAAAGGTTTCAAGGTCAAGAAAGATTACTATTTCTTGGGCATGGTAAGATTCACATCATTATTTCCAGGGAGTTCCTTTGGGGCTTGAAAGTAGACGGGTGTCCCAAGGGTTGGCTGGCTGCTTGCCAAAGAGTTTCCCTGTTAGGCACTTCCATTGATGGACTGAAAGGAGAGCCCTCAGATTTGCTGGCTCTGAAATGTGATGCATTTGGCACCTGAGACATATCTGTTCCTCGTGAAGAGACTTGCAGGAACCCAGCCTATGTGAGCCTATAAACCAGAATGTCCATCTATTTAATTAAAATATAAAATATAATCGCGAGAAGACCAGACAACTTGGTTTTCTCAACACCAGAGAGAAATCTAAATGAAACTCCAAATCGTAATGAGAAAGAATCTAAAGCATGAGAGTCAGAGGACAGGAGACGAGCTATGTGACTCAAGTTTGAAAGGCCTTGCTAGCCTGAGGCATTCACCTCCTCAAGCAGAGACCTGATGACTCTACCCCCCTCTCCCCTCTTCTGTACCCGATGTGCTGACTCTGGGACTCTTGACTTCTAGACTGTGGCATTGAGGACCAGCCACTGTCACTGCTCTATTTCTGACGCCCCCTTCACCAGCCTCTGGTCTGACCACTCCTTCTGAAGGCCTGCTTCCTTCTCTAGATGTTTGAGTGCCATTGGTGAATTAAGCTGCTTTTGACATTCAGTCACCAGCCTGATCTTTAGACAGGAAGAATCTTCTAGTCATCAAGTAACACATTGCTTACCTAGGAATTACTTTTATGTCATATTATATTTAAAAGATCTCAATACATTCTGGCCGGGAGGAAAGCTTGCTTTTGTCCTGTGTACCATCCACAGGCACTAGGATCCTGAATGTGTGTCTACCGCTTCTCATGGCATACAAGGAAACTAGACTGTGAACATAATAAGTTACTTGAGAATTGAGGGTAAGTCTCACTGATGTGTAACTGGTCCATGGTGAATGTTTGCTGAGTGAATGACTGTGAGGGATGGGTGCTGCTGTTGACCTATTGCGAACTTGACTTGCTGTGAAGTAGCAGAGGGCATTGAACCATGGAAGCTTTCCTTCCCATAACTTTCTGATAATCAGGGATTTTTTAATTAAGTCAAAACTTTGCTAATGAGTAACCTTTCAAGCTCCTATGTGCCAGTCATATGTAGTTCACAGTGAAGAAGTGCACTGATCCTTTGCATTTGCTTTTCCATTTGAATAATTTAGATTGTTTTCTTTTTTCCTAGGCAATTTAGGCAAAAAAATAAGATGCTGTTCTGAAAAGAATGGTCAATAATTGCACCTATGAGTCAATAGCACATCTTATCTTGCTGTTTTCCTTTACTAGAGAATTATCTTCCTGGTTTCCCTAAAATGTTAGTCCATTAATCGACACACGTATTGAGTGCCTTTTACATTGCAGTAACTATAGTGGGTGATACAAACAATTATCACATGTTCTCCACCTTGGGACATCTTCCAAATGAGTTAGAAAGCTAATATCTACATAACAAAAGTTCGCTTTCATTATAAAGCAGTACTGATAAATACAAAAGAGGTGAAAGAGGTCTCAAAGACCGTAGGAATTTATACAACCACCATCCAGTGGTGAGGCTGAAGCATTCTTCAGTACCTTCATAAAAACTTTGTTTTCTAGTCATCTCAACTTTCTCTTATTGTTCATAAAAAGAAAAATCATTTAATTATGTTCAAGGCTATGTTCCTTTCTTGGATGGTCCATTATAAACTTTTGAGCCAAGTATCAATATAATAGCCAACTTCTCTAACTTCACTCTCTGCAAAGGGCTTTATATACTAGTGATCCCCAGATTCAGCCTCTAGCACTGTCTTCTCTTTGACCTTCAGACATCACATTTGACTGTTAACTTGACACCTGCACCTGGTTATATTACACGAGGCACCTCAAAACTAATATAGCCAAATAAGAACTCTAAATTTCTACTCCATGTTGTTCTTTGCCACAATCGCAAGCCCCAAGCTTCCTCAGCTCTGTGAATGGTATTGCCATTTGATCAAGAAAAACTTAGAAGTCATCCTTGAGTTCTTTTTCCTCGTCACCTTTTCCTCCTTGCCTGTCTACTCTGTCCACAAATCCTCTAGGTTCTTGCTCTAAATATACCTCTTATTCACCCACTTCTGCCACTCAAACCAAGCGATGATCATTTCATTTCTTTAAACCACTTAATTTTTTTTATTGTGGTAAATATATAAAAAGTTACCATTTCAGCTATTTTCAAATGTACAGTTTAGAGGAATCAAGTACACATATTATTGTGCAACATCACCGTCATCCATCTCCAGAACTTATCCATATTCCCACACTGACTCTCTTATTAGTCAATAATCACTTTCCAGTTCCCCTTCCTACAGCTCCTGATAACCACCATTCTACTTTCTGTTTCTATGAATTTGACTAGTTCAGGTCAAACCTCATATAAGTGGAATCATATATTTGTCCTTTTGTGTCTGGTTTATTTCACTTAACATAATATCCTCAAGGTTCATCCAGGTCAGAATTTCCCTCCTTTATAAAGCTGAATAAGATTCCATTCTATATATACCACATTCTGCTTATCCATTCATCCACGCAGGGCCACTTGCTTCTGCCTTTTTGAATATCATGAACAATGCTGCTTCTTGCCTGATCTTTGCTTCCCCTCTTTCTCCCTAAAAGCTATTTGCCTCATGGTAGTCAGAATGATCTAAAAATGTGACTCAGATCATGTCACTGCTGTGCTTCGTATCTTCCAATGGCTTCCAACTGCACTTGGTGAAACCTGAACACCTCATCACACAGTCTTTTGCCTGTCCAAGTACTTCAGTCTCCTTCCCTGCTCACTATTTCCAGTTACAAACCTTCCTGTGATTTTCAAATGGGACAGGCTTCCTTGTCTAAGGGTGTTCGCCCACACTGTCCCTCTGCATGGTGTTCAGCCCCCTTCACCTACATCTTTGCTGTCTGTCACCTTCTTTGGGCAAATAATCTAAAGTGCTCCCTCTCCCAATCACATTGCTCTCTTCTCTTTTCTCCATAGCTATCACTATTGAAAATGAACATATTGAGTGATTGGTTTATTTTGTCATTTTCTGCCTCCCCATTTTAGCTTATTATTAACCAGGGGATTTTTTTAGAAACTAATGCCTGTGGCTGGCAATTTGTATTTTGGCCAGCCCCAAATTAATTCTGTTATTTTACTAACACTTTGCAGGTTATTACATTTGATAGTTAGATGTGACACACCTGCGAAGTCTTTTGATTTTTGTGAAATGTTGTCTTCAATCCACTCTTTGTAGAAGCAAAGGAACATTCTCCAACATCGTTCCATTTTCTGGATCAGAACCAACCATGAAGGTGTGTGGTTTTTTCTTTTTTTGGTCTTTTTGTTGGACTAATATTCAGCCTGACTCAGAACTATATTCTGAAGAACTTTCATCTTCTGAGACACTAGACAGGAGTCCCTAACCTCTGGAATTTAATGCCTGATGATCAGAAGTGGAGCTGATGTAATAACAAGTACACAATAAATGCAAAGTGCTTGAATCACCCCCAGACCATCCCTACCTCCCCCTGCCCCCCGCTGCCGTCCATGGGAAAATTGTCTTCCACGAAACCGGCCCCTGGTGCCAAAAAGTGTGGGGACTGCTGCACTAGTGTATGGATTTCCCCGGTAGCTCAGTGGTGAGAGACTCTACCAGCCAAAGCAGGACTCACGGGAGATGCTGGTTCGATCCTCAGGTCAGGAAGACCCCCTGAAGGAGGAAATGACAACCAACTCCAGTATTCTTGCCTGGAGAATCCCATGAACAGAGGAGCCTGGCAGGTTATAGTCCATGGGGTTGCAAAGAGTTGGACATGAGTATATATGTTGCTTGGACAATCAGAGAAAGTTATCTGCATAAAACTCGCCAAAAAAATCTTCACTCAAAATTTCACAATGCATCATTTTTGAAAATTTTATGTTTATAATATACACAAAGTCCGGGAAAAAACCTAATGAAGCAAAATGTGAATGATGACAATAGTCATAAGTTGTATAATGAACTGTGATCAATTTAAACTTTAACAACTTTGCTCAGTGATGTTAATCGTATTATTCTTCAAAAACATATTGATACAACTCTGATCAATAATGTTTGGGTTACAAAAGACATATTAATACACCTCTCATCAATAATGTGTTTGTATGTGCCACTACTGACCTATGGATAGGATGATACCCAGTGTGACCAAATGAATTGAAAAGTGGCAAACTGAACAATTAGAGTCAGTGGTCTGCTTCTTTTTATGCTTCTGTGGTATGAAAAGTGAAAGTGCTAGTCACTCAGTCTTGGCTGACTCTTTGTGACCTTTGGACTATAGCCTGCCAGGCTCTTTTGTCCATGTGATTTCCCAGGCAAGAATACTGGACCGTGTAGCCATTCCCTTCTCTAGGGGATCTTCCTAACCCAGGGATCGAACCCAGGTCTCCTGCATTGCAGACAGATTCATTACCATCTGGGCCACAAGAGAAGCCCTTCTGTGGTGTGGTATGTTACTGTTCCAAACGCAGTACCTGGGTGTTTGCAAAGGGGCACGTCATACTTCATTATTGAACGCTTTCTGTGATTACCATGCCTAGATTACAACAGTATGTTACTGCCAGATTAAGACCAAATATCGGAAAAGTGAGTATGCCCCTTGGAAGTACTCAAGACATAACAGATCGATATATTTGGAAGGACATGTCAAAATCAGTATGTAATTTGTATGAAATGACTGTGGACACTCATAGGTGATACCTATTGATCCTTGCTGTTTATCGATCACATACTGCTGTCAGGGGAAAAAAATTGTGCACACACTTTTAAACTGTGTATATTTATTTACATGTATTATAAAATATTGAAGAATATTTGTAAAATTAGTAAAACATTTTAGATATCAGTACAATTAGGGTTTTTTAATAATTAAAAAAAATAGAGGTTCTGATGTACTTTTCCTACATTTTCTCTGGGATGAATGTCTCCCACTTTTGAGTCCACTGGCCTAATCACGGGCCATGACTTGTGTCAACAGCAAAACTCTCCTCACTGTCACTGATTAATCTTCTGTCAATATCCTTTGGAGGATAGATTGGTTTGGATGCTGGTTTCTCTCCTTGAAAAACAGGGAGAACCGTTTCTGGTCTCTGGTATGCTCTATTTTGTTGCTGTTGTTGAGTGCAGTTATTAATAGTACAGACTTAATTTTCTTCATACCCTCCTGCTGGATATAATAGCCATTGCTTTCTTTTCTTAAATCAAAGGAGCCTTAGTTTTCTTTTTTTTTGTTGTTGTTTCAATTGATAAATGGTTGATTTACAATACTATATAAGTTTCAGAGCTTTGATTTTTCCAGTATGACACTAGGCAAGGTTTTTATACAGTCTATCCGTCATTCAGATATACTGCCACTGGAGAATGTTCAGCTCATACTTTGTCATACTTATAATTTACGTAGAGAAATCTGGCTTTCAGAATAAGAACACTTTATATTGAAGAGATTAGTTGAAAGATGCATATGTATTTCACCCACTGTTTATAAAATTTATTCTAATAAATATGATTAGCTTCATTAAAGAAATAGAGGAGTATAAAGGCCAACTTTTTTTTTTTATTGAATTGTACTGTAAGTTGCCAATGGGGACATTTGAAATAGCGATTGTCATTTGCTCAATGAATTGATTTTCCAGTTATGTTCTTTTAAAATTAAGAGAAAAAGTCATATTCTTTACCTCACAGCATTAGAATTATCACTCTATGTGCAGATTGTCTGAATAGTTGCCAACAAATTGAAAATTTCCTTTTTCCATGAGCTTTTGGAAGTGGGTCTTGCCATTTCAAGTAGAGGAAGAGAAGAATAAGCAAAGTTTCCTTCATGGGAGGCCAGGTCTGTTCTTGGCTCTGTCTCTTCTTAGTGTGTGATCTCCAGCAGGTCACCTCACTCTCTAGTATGGCTGTTGTTTTATCCACTGAATAGGCATAGTAATTCCTGTTCCCTTTACCCATTTTCAGGAAGTGCCTTCGCTCTGTAGGAAGATGCATGGAAATGACTGTAGAAGTGAAGAGGTTTTACCATAAAAAATGGCTCACTTGTGAAGAATCACTATGCAAATTAATTTCACCTTTTAAAAAAGAATTCTATTTGTCTGACTGTTCTGGGTCTTTGTTGCTGCATGGGCTTTTCTCTAGTTTCAGTGAGAGGGTCTACTCTCTAGTTGTGGTGCACGAGCTTCTCATTGCAGAGGCTTCTCTTGCGCAGCACGGACTCTAGAGTGCTTGAATTTTAGCAGTTGCAGCATGGGGCTCAGCAGTTGTGGTCCCCAGGCTCTGGAGTTATGTATGGCACGAGGGCTTAGTTGCCCAGCAGGAATGTGGGATCTTCCCGGATAAGGGATGGAACCCAGGCCTCCTGCATTGGCAGGTGGATTCTTTACCATGGAGCCACCAGGTAAGCCCAAATTTCACATTTAAAGGCTCATTTTCTTTGTTTTATCTACTATTAATATAGTAATAATAATCTCCCCATATTTCCAAGTGAATGTTATTTTCAAATAAGAGATTTATAGAAAAATTGTGAAGATAGTAGAGCATCCTTGCATCCCACATCCAGTTTCTTTTATCAACATTTATGATTAGTAATTTTTACATATTTTTAATCACTAAAATTAATATTCTGTATCTTCAAGGTCCAAAAAATGGGGGGTGCCCTGCTTCCTTTTCTGTGATCTCACTTTAATGGGAAACAGTGTATTTGTTGTAAGTAACAGTGTTTTTGCTTATGGCATTTTTTGGCTCCAAATAACAGAAAAGACTAGCTCAACTGGCTTAAACAGTAAAGAAAATTTATTAGCTGAGATAACAGGAGATGTGGCAGTTTCAAGATAAACACAGGGACTCAGTGACATCATCAGAGTCAGGTTTTTCCCATTTTTCTGCCTCCTCATCCTCAGGGAGTTGGCTTGTCTGTGATCTAGCATTACTCCTGGTTGCCAGATGGCCACAGCTATGCATCCCATCCAGATACAACCAGCAGAAGAGGAACCACTTCTTTCTTTGTGATTTTGGATCAGCAAGGCAGGCCTTTCCAGAAGCCCTTCAGCAGACTTTCTCTCAACTGTTTTTGGTCCAAATGCATCACATGCCTATGCCTACACCAGTCACTTGTAAGAGAAGGGAGGTGCCACGAGTGGCTTAGAGCAACCATGATGTGCCTCTAGGGGTTGGGGCTGAGGTTCTCTTCCTCTGAGAAAGTATACAGCCATCTAGGGGACCGTGGACATCTGAGCAAAAGTAATGCTGGGATAGAAAGGAGGTGTGGTGGTGGTTGTGGTGATTGGCTGGTGAGTAGGCAGTTAACAAAGGCAACTACAACAGATAATACTATACTTGTACTATAAAAGTGAGTGGAAGAAATTGAAATAATAAAATAATGAACACTTACTATCTATTTATGACAAACCAGGTGTTATTCTAAGATAGAAATGGGATTCTGTAAATAATATCATCAAGACCTTTTCTAACATGCTTTGAAATAATAAAAATTTGAGGACCTAATATGGCTATTAGGGGCCTTAAAGACTTGCAAAGCTGGCTATTTCACAGATTCTGGGACAATATATGCCAGATAAATATTTGTTGAGTTATATTGCATGAATATTTTGTCCAAAGCTATGAAACAAGATGTAAGTTTTGCTTCTTTTGCTTGAATATGATTTAATCGTCTAAATTTTGACATTCAATAACATACATATTTCAAGTATAGCTAATACTATGTTAGTATATTAATATTTTATAAATAATAAATTTAGTTCAGTTCAGTTCAATCACTCAGTTGTGTCCGACTCTTTGTGACCCCATGGACTGCAGCACACCAAGCCTCCCTGTCCATCACCAATTCCCGGAGTTTACTTAAACTCGTGTCAGTTGAGTCGGTGGTGCCATCCAGCCATCTTATCCCCTGTCTTTTCCTTGTCCTCCCACCTTTAATCTTTCCCAGCATCAGGGTCTTTCCCGATGAGTCAGTTCTTTGCATCAGGTGACCAAAGTATTGGAGTTTCAGCTTCAGCATCAGCCCTTCCGATGAATATTCAGGACTGATTTCCTTTAGGATGGACTGATTGGATATCCTTGCAGTCCAAGGGACTCTCAACAGTCTTCTCACAGTTCAAAATCATCAATTCTTCAGTGTTCAGCTTTCTTCATAGTCCAACTCTCACATCCATACATGACAACTGGAAAAACCATAACTTTGACTAGATGGACCTTTGTTGGCAAAGTAATGTCTCTGTTTTTCACTATGCTGAGTCGGTCATAACTTTTCTTCCAAGAAGCAAGTGTCTTTTAATTTCATGGCTGCAGTCACCATCTGCAGTGATTTTGGAGCCCCCCAAAGTAAAGTCTGCCACTGTTTCCATTGCTTCCCCATCTATTTGTCATGAAGTGATGGGACTGGATGTCATGATATGAGTTCTGTGAATGCTGAGTTTTAAGCCAACTTTTTCACTTTCCTCTTTCACTTTCATCAAGAGGCTCCTTAGTTCTTCCTCACTTTTTGCCATAAGGGTGGTGTCATCTGCATATCTGAGGTTATTGATATTTCTCCCGGCAATCTTGATTCCAGCTTGTGCTTCCTCCAGCCCAGCGTTTCTCATGATGTACTCTGCATATAAGTTAAATAAGTAGGGTGACAACATACAGCCTTGACATATCCTTTTCCTATTTGGAACCATTGTGTTGTTCCACGTCCAGTTCTAACTGTTGCTTTCTGACCTGCATAAAGATTTCTCAAGAGGCAGGTGGTCTAGTATTCTCATCTCTTTAAGAATTTTCCAGTTTGTTGTGATCCACACAGTTGAAGGCTTTGGCATAGTCAATAAAGCTGAAGTAGATGTTTTTCTAGAACTCTCTTGCTTTTTCGATGATCCAACGGATGTTGGCAATTTGATCTCTGGTTCCTCTACCTTTTCTAAAACCAGCTTGAACACCTGGAAGTTCACGGTTCACATACTGCTGAAGCCTGGCTCGGAGAATTTTGAGCATTACTGTACTAGTGTGTAAGATGAGTGCAATTGTGTGGTAGTTTAAACATTCTTTGGCATTACCTTTCTTTGGGATTGGAATGAAAACTGACCTTTTCCAGTCCTGTGGCCACTGCTGAGTTTTCCAAATGTGCTGGCATAGTGAGTGCAGCACTTTAACAGCATCATCTTTTAGGATTTGAAATAGCTCAGCTAGAATTCCATTACCTCCACTAGCTTTGTTCGTAGTGATGCTTCCCAAGGCCCACTTGACTTCACATTCCAGGGTGTCTGACTCTAGGTGAATGATCACACTGTTGTGATTATCTGGGTCATGAAGTTCTTTTCTGTATAGCTCTTCTGTGTATTCTTGCCACCTCTTCTTAATATCTTCTGCTTCTGTTAGGTTCATACCATTTCTGTCCTTTACTGAGCCCGTCTTTGCATGAAATGTTCCCTTGGTATCTCTAATTTTCTTGAAGAGAAATTGTGCAGACTAGAAATTTCCCTAGTCTTTCCCATTCTATCGTTTTCCTCTATTTCTTTGCACTGATCACTGAGGAAGGCTTTCTTACCTCTCCTTGCTATTCTTAGGAACTCTGCATTCAAATGGGTATATCTTTCCTTTTCTCCTTTGCTTTTTGCTTCTCTTCTTTTCTGAGCTATTTGTAAGGCCTCCTCAGACAGCCACTTTGCTTTTTTGCATTTCTTTTTCTTGGGGATGGTCTTGATCCCTGTCTCCTGTACAATGTCATGAACCTCTGGCCCATAGTTCATCAGGCACTCTATCAGATCTAGTCCCTTAAATCTATTTCTCACTTCCACGGTCTAGTTGTAAGGGATTTGACTTAGGTCATACCTAAATGGTCTAGTGGTTTTCCCCACTTTCTTCAATTTAAGAGCATGGCCCCGCCCATCAGAACAAGACCCACTTTCCCCATCAGTCAGTCTCTCCCATCAGGAAGCTTCCATAAGCCTCTTATCCTTCTCCATCAGAGGGCAGACAGACTGGAAACCACAATCACAGAACACTAACCCATCTGATCACATGGACCACAGCCTTGTCTAAGTCAATGAAACTATGAACCATGCTGTGTAGGGCCACGCAAGATGGACGGGTCATGGTGGAGAGTTCTGACAAAATGTGTTCCACTGGAGAAGGGAAACTGAATATTGAAATAGCTCAACTAAAATAACTGAATCAGGAAAAAGCTTAACCCATACACTGTCAAAACATTTCCAACATTTGAAGAACAAACTGATTTGAAATTATCTATTTTAAAATCTTTACATTTATTTGCTTTTGTTGTTTATTGAGGTATAATTTACACAGTCCACTCTTTTTTTTTGGTGCAGAGGTCTGTGAATTTTGAAAAATGTATATAGTGTGCAACCATCAGGAATATTTGTTACATCCTCAAAGTTCTCTCATGCCCCTTTGTAGATAATTTCCTCCCCTCTAACCCCTGGCAATCATTGCTTTGATTCCTGTCCCTATAGATTTGACTTTTCTGGAATATTCTAAAAATGGAATATACTGTATATAGTCTTTTAAGTCTGGCTTCTTTCACTTGGCACTACTCTTTTGAAAATTCTTTTTTTTTTTTTTTAAAACTTTTTATTTGTTCTTTTAATTTCTTCTTTTTTTTTAACATTTTTTTAAATTTTATTATTATTTTTTTTTCAGTGGGTTTTGTCATACATACTCTTTTGAAAATTCTTTATGTGTGGTGAGTATCCGCTGTTGGTTCCATTATATTGCTGTTTAGTATTCCATTGCATGGATGAACGACTTGGTTCATCCATGCAATGGAATACTGCTGCTGCTGCTAAGTCACTTCAGTTGTGTCCAACTCTGTGCGACCCCATAGATGGCAGCCCACCAGGCTCCCCATCCCTGGGATTCTCCAGGCAAGAACACTGGGGTGGGTTGCCATTTCCTTCCCCGATGCAGGAAAGTGAAAAGTGAAAGTTAAGTCGCTCAGTCATGTCCGACTCTTAGCAACCCCATGGACTGCAGCCTACCAGGCTCCTCCATCCATGGGATTTTCCAGGCAAGAGTACTGGAGTGGGTTGCCATTGCCTTCTCTGCAATGGAATACTAAACAGTAATAAAAAGGAACATTTGGTTTGTTGCTAGCTTTTGGCAATTATAAATAACATTACTATAACTGTTTGTGGAGAGGTTTTTATGAAAACCCTTCATTTCTCTTGAGTAAACTGCTGGGTTATTTGCTAGTTATTTAGTTTTTTTAAGAAACTGCCAAATTGTTTAATCAATTGGCTATACCATTTTGCATAAGAGAGTTTCAGTTGCTCCACATCTTCCCTTAACATTTGGTAATGTCAATTTTTTATTTGAGCTATTGTCATAGTTGTATAGTGGTATCTTATTGTACTGTCATTTGTATTTTACTAATGATTAATGATGCTGAATATCTTTTCATGTGTTCACATGGCATATTTCTTCACTGGTTAAAAGACTGTTCAGATCTTTTCCCAATTATTTTTTGAGTTGATTTTTCATTATTATTTAATTTTCAGTTATAGAAATATTCTAAATACAGATTTTTATTATATGTTGTTGCTGTTGTTCAGTCTCTTAAGTCCTGTTTGACTTTGCAACCCCATGGACTGTAGCACACCAGTCTTCCCTGTCTTTCACTATCTCCTAGAGTTTGCTCAGATTCATATCCATTGAGTCAGTGATGCTATCTAACCATCTCACCCTCTGATGCCCTCTTCTCCTTTTGCCTTCCATCATTCCCAGCATCAGAGTCTTTTTCCAGTGGGTCTTGCATCCTGTGGCCAAAGTATTGGAGCTTTAGCTTCAGCACCAGTCCTTCCAGTGATCTGACTTCAATGACTTGCAAACCTAGATCAATTTTAGGTGATCATCAGAACAAGCCATTTCAGGACAGTTCATACTAGTCTTCATGCTTTCAACAAGATGTGCTGCCAGGTTGAGGGCAATGCAAATTCATCTGAAATTTTCAAATTCAGTTAATGAAGGTGTCTAGATTATCTTTAGACCACACAACCTGTGTGTGCTAAAGTAAGCCCATTGCTCAGTCGTGTCTGACATTTTGTGACCCCATGGACTGTAGCCCGCCAGGCTCCTTCGTCCATGGGATTCTCCAGGCGAGAATACTGGAGTGGGCTGTCATTTCTTACTCCAGGGGATCTTCCCAACCCAGGGATTGAATCCTGGTCTCCTGCACTGCAGGCAGATTCTAAGTAAACAAAAAACTTCTACAAGAAACACAGTTCAACTGGTTAACTCCTCTGTGCATGGACATAGGAGCACTTCTTCGCCTGGCAGGGGTGTTGCGAAGCACAGTTAATTATTTGCAGAATGATCCCAAGCTCCCAGATGAAAGGAGCCACACTTCCCATGCCCAGTGTTACTGTTACAGTGTCCTCTGCTGCCAAGGAGAAACTGATGCAGAACCTGCCTCAAGCATCCAGGAAGACTGGCATGTGATCACAGAGGGAAGCCTCCGTGCTTGTTCATTTGTTGGAAAACTGTTCAGCTTGCCTGTGATATAATGAGGTCAAAGTTTAGGGGTGGCTGCACTGGCCAAAGTCAGGTCTTTTACAAAACTGCACCCAAAAGTGTCAGGAGCATCAATCAGAGAAAGAATCCAGGCACAAACTCATATTCATTTCCCCAAATTCCTTTTTGTTTTGCTGTTTTCAGTTTTTCAAAGATCACATTCAAATAGCATTTTATGCTCTTTTACTGAATTAACAATAGCCTGGAGAAGGTATTTCAATCCCAAAAGAAACCTTTTCTATTATGACAAACCTTCAGGGGCTCATCTGGAGCACTGCTGATAGGGGCCTTCAATCAGACCTGGAAGCCCTAGCTAGTTCCTATGCTGTGTTGTCTCCAAAGTTGTATTTATGGCCAAGGCTATGGTCACTATCAAAAGAAACATGGGCTCAGAGTTCCTCTAGAGAAGAGGAATGTTAAGTGAGACATGTGTCTGCGAAAACAATCAACTAAACATATCCCCACTGCCTCTCCCTTAACTTTAGGAAAAATGGCTTTTTTAAAATGAGTTTTAGAAAAGCAATAATAAACCAAGCTATCTACCTTATATTGACATTGATGTTAACAGAGAAAACACAGTTTTTTAATGGTGCATTTCATTTATTAGATGGATCCTTCTATGGTAGTGATATTATTAATAACTATATAATGTACAATAAAACTATGAGATATGATACTAGTTTTGTTAGAGCACTGATGTATGATGTATTACGTAATAATCTTATTTAATCCTTACAATAGTCTTACGTGATAGGTATTATGTCAATTTTACAACTGAAGAAATTGAAGCTTTTAGGCTCATATTTAAGTGGGTGAGCTGGGATTCCAGCCTGTCACTAAATTGAGTGTAAGCCACCAGGTTCTACTGGGTACAGTTATGAATATGATATACTAATCATTACTGGTGATCAGAAAAATTCATGAATTACTATCGGTTTAAACATTATCCTTACAGGAACAGAAGACAGTAAACATAACATCTGTGGATTTTTTTAATGGAAGGAGAAATCAAATGAATATGTAAATCAGCCAGGGGGAAAAATAACCTACAACTGTTTCCAAAATCATTTTTAGTAGCAAATCCTTAAGCCACATGGCAATGTATAGAAACTGAATGCCACGCTTTCACCGCCGGGACCAGGGTCTAATCCCTGGTTGGGGAACTAAGATCCCCCAAGCTACATAGCCAAAAAGAAAAAAGAAAAGAAAACTGCCACCGAATGATAAGGATTTTAGGTTACTTAAATGCAAATAAAATGAGAGGTATTTCTGTCAAAGCAACAGCTGATTTCTACTATAGAGATCAGACAATCAGGAACAGAGCAAAAACAGTAAGGTTCAGAATGTTCATTCAAAAATATACAATGATCTTTTATTTTGTAAACAGTAAATATAACTTAGGTATTGGAAGCTCTGGAATAAATGATGAACGTCATGGTGACAATGATGGTGGACAGGAGGTTAGGAAGGATGGATTCTAGTCCTGCCTCCAATTAGCTAGCTCTGTCACCTTGGATGAGTCACGTGACCTCTCCTGACTCCAGTTTTCTCACTTGTACAATGAGGTCTCTGGTCTCTTCCAATTCTAAAATCCTCTTGAGTCTATGAGTCAAACTCATCTCTTCTTTGCTTAATGGCTCAATTTTCCTTTCCGCACACCTCTTAGGGAACCGATTGAAAATGCAATTCAATTCTCACACGGGCTTCTTTGCTCACTCCACGCCTCCAAGCTGCTGCTGCTGTTTTTAACCCCTTTGTCATTGGGAAACACTTTCAAGGATAGTGGGGAAGCAAGTAAGATGAAAATAATTTACCAAAAGACTGAGTTTTACATTGACATGCATGCACTTATGTCCACTTAGCCATCTTTCTCGCTGTTCTGCTTTTCGATTACCCTCTGTTAGGCTGAATTGCTTTTCTTTTTTTTTTTCATTTACCACAAAATGCTTTTTAAAAAATTGTAACTTGGAAAACCAAGATGGATTCTTCTATTCAAATTAGCAAGCAACAAAATATTTTTAGCTTTTTACCTACTAATTTTCTGTGTGCAATGATTGTCATTATTTTAGCTGACAGAATTAATGAGCTGATTCAATTAAAAGGTTTTAGGAACATTATTTATGGCTTAATGACAAGTATATTAACAAAAACTGCATTACCATGTAAAGCATACCCATCTCTTTCACCTTTGAAAATATTTCAACACTTCTCTCTGGAAGCATATTTTAAAACAAATATAACAAATATATAATGCTACTTTATAGAAATACACTGCACTAAGTAGGAAATTGAAATCCAGAAGATATTAAGACCATGAAAGAGAAGGAAGGCCTGTTCTGCAGCTGACCTTGAAACCCCAGCTTGCATTTACTGGGAAAACAAACAATAAAAATAAAAATCCAAGGAGTATGTGAGACCATCTAATAGAAGACAATCCTCAAATCTCAAGATGCTTATGGACAGCCCAAACTGTAGAGACCCAATGTTTCTCTTCAATAACGTCATGTAACTTGTAGGTGTTTACTTTACTGAGAGAAATAATTATCTGTGGCCTTCCAAAGTGTTTATCTTGAGTTTTTAAATCATATCCCTATTGAAATACTTTGCTTATATAAATTGCTAAACAGATCTCAGCCATGGACAGATGTTACCAATACTTTACTTGATGTTATAGAACCAATGAAAAATGTTACTGTTTATTACTAGGCCCATGAACAAGATTATGAGTTCTGTTCCAAATGCTTAGAATTTATTTATATTTGCACTAAACATGAACGGCCTAGGGCGGGAATAGAAAATATGTGGCATCTATGTGATCACTACCCATTCCAAAGACTAGTGCCCAGAACTGATCACAGCCTTATTTCCCATTGAGCTGGACTCAGCCTCAGAACCCTTCTCAGCAGTAGTGAATGCAGCTGTCACAGCATATAGAAAATTATTTGCTGCCCAAAGTCTAGAAGTAAAATATCTTACTAAAAGCCTCACAGGTTTGCCTCTTTCCTTTTTATATTATAATTGTCTTTTCTGAAATTTTCAAATCTTTTGCTTTCATTGTGCCAAGTAATGATTCGTGCACCATGGCTGAGCCACCTGGGAAGCCCAAGTAATGATTTATTTTCCCCAAAATGAGCATTTACTGCATATTTCTGAATTCCCCACAGCACCTGAGACAGCTCTAAACACACACTTGTCGTTGCTCTTTAGTCACTAAGTCGTGTCTGACTCTTGCGACCCCATGGACGATAGCCTGCCAAACATACATACAAAAGACGTAAATATTCATGTCTTCAAGACCCTAAGTGCTAAACATATAAGGTGGAAACATCCCACACAGACATCCCACGCCAGAGAGGATCCAGCCTCAGCCACATCTGTCCTGAGTGTCAGTTCTCTCTGGAGACACTCATGGGAGGAATCACGTACCAAAATGGCCCCGATGAATTACGTCCTGGGAAGCCAGCAGAGCACAGAAGAAATGTGAGAATTCCAGCTCCGTTTGTGTCATAAGTCTTCAAAATATGAGGAAAGATGCCAAATGACTTTGGCTTTCAGATGATAACATACTCTGAATTAATGACTAACAAGGAAACAGCCTCTGAGCCTCTGGGGACAGTGTCTCTCCCAAGTCAGAGCCTGTTGGCCAATAACCAGAGAATCCGTCTCTCCTGAGCTAGCAGACACTTCTATCGCCAGGAAGCACTTTGTCACCGGCTCAGAAGTACAAAAACGAGCAATGGAAAGCACCATTTTTTGCAATTAATCTAATAATTCCACCAAATATCCCCAAATCTGTGTACAAAACATAGCTGCCTTGACTTGATTTTAGGGGAAA
Source organism: Muntiacus reevesi (assembly GCF_963930625.1). Taxonomy (NCBI): domain Eukaryota; kingdom Metazoa; phylum Chordata; class Mammalia; order Artiodactyla; family Cervidae; genus Muntiacus; species Muntiacus reevesi. Next base: position 31,455,972 of record NC_089255.1, on the reverse strand, counting down.
CTTCCTTAAATAGAAATGTTAAAGACAAAGCTAAGCCTTAATAAGCCTTATTTTCTTTTTTTTAAAAAAAGAAACAAAATTTTAAAATGTTTGAGTTAATTTGGCAATATATAGGATAAACAATAATGTACAAAGGCTAATTTTAAGGCAAACGCAATGAAAGCATAGAAATTCCTCTTACAACTAAGTGTATATGTGGATGCTAAGTTGCTTTAGTCATGTCCAATTTTTTGCAACCCTATGGACTGTAGCCCACCAGGCTCCTCTGTCCATGGATTCTCCAGGCAAGGATACTGGAGTGGGTAGCCATTTCCTTCTCCAGGGGATCTGCCCAACCCAGGGATCAAACTGTGTCTCCTGCATTGGCAGTGGATTCTTTACCTTCTAAGCCACCAGGGAAGCCTTTACAACTAAGTACGCATCCTCAAATACTCTGGTTGATGAAACTGCCATATTTCAGATTTTGAGGGTTTCTAAAGTAATTAATTCTCACCAAAGTAATTAACACCAAAATATGTGTTTCTCTGATTTCAATAAATACACCCAGTTTTCAGCTGAAGAAAATGAGAAAGTTAAAATACAAAGGCTCTAATTATCCCTTTAGTGCAAGTGAGTAAGAGCATATTCAATCTAAGCTTAACAGTCATTCATTTGTGCATTCAACATTTATTGAACACCTGCTCTGTGCCAGGAGCTCTGTTAGTTATTGGGTCATAGAGTGGTGAACAAGATAAACAAAGTTCTTACTCTAATGGAGCTTGCAATCGAGTCAGAAAATCTCGCCAGTGAACAACTACAGACAGAAGTACATCAACAATTGAGATAAATGTGGCACAATCAAATAAAAGGGGCTTACAACTTTTGGTTTACTTACAAAACTATGGTTTCCTACAGAGGTCATTGGGATTATACAAATTTTGATTTTCCCCTATAAAAGAAATTTCAATTAAAATTTAAAAACAGTCCACTTTAGATAAACTCAATTGTAATTTCTGACTGTATCTGTGGTGAATATAAAAATGACACTTTGTTTTTTTAAAGAAAAAAGTGCTAGCTATTCTAGAAATACCTTTAATTGAGGCTGTTTTCAGGGGAATTCATGACTGCTTTAGGTTAATGGTCGGTGGCTTCATGTTCAGGCCCCAATTAAACTCTGAACTTCCATTGTTATTACTTAATTGACTTGGTTATATTTCATGTCAGCATTTCAAAATGACCTTCCTTTTAAAAAATAAAAATTACCTGACAGGGAAGCATTGTGGCAGCCATCCCACACTGTCTTTATGTATGGTTGGGCCTAGAATTTACTCAATTTATCTACCACTAGATGTACCTCTCAACATCCTTGCTTATGACATGAGACAGCTCCAAGTAAATGCAAGTGGTGAGGGAAAAGGGATGAAACACGAAATCTATCTGCTACCATGACTATTATTAAGATGCCAACTAAATCCACTGATATCCACTTTAATTCTAATCAGGGAGTTAGTCTTAAACACCTTGCATATCATGATTAAATGCTGTCAAGTTATGCTTCTTTGAAAGCAGGATTATGTGCACCTTTCCCTTCCATTACAAGTGCCTCCAAAGGTTTAGTTGTGCCAGTTAACTAGATGGAAATGTAAATCCCCTTTACTTGTACATGAGACAACAATCAGAACAAGTTGGATTTCTTTAACTAATGAGTGGGATTTTATATAAAGTAGGTATGACGCCAAGATGGAACTCTGCTAGACTGAAGCAAATTAAAGCATCAAATGAGTCTTTCCCCTCCCCCTGCATTGTGGAAAAGTTTTAAAAGTCTTTTTGAAGTACTTTGATCAAGCTTTGAAATCATTTTAGTGGATGACTATTGTATGAAAACCGTAATTTATAGTTCTTGACCTAAGCAGCTCTTTGTCTCACAGCTATGTTCAAAACAATAGCAGGAAAGTGAAAAACGCAAGGGGAACCCAAGCTGTTCTGGTTATTATTTAATTCATAATTCCATCTTCCTTAATCTTTGCAATCCAGGCATGTTCTTAATAAAACATCTTCAGACCATTTTTACTATATATAGGAAGGTTAGTTTGGCATAATACAATTAGAGGGTCTGAACTCTGTCACTGGGACCTTTCCTTAACCCTAGGGTGACCCGCCAGGCAGGTCCAGAGAGAATCTCGCTATAAATGGTGACAGTGCAGGCAAACTCCTATTGTTTGCCTTTTAATTTCCTCTCTAGTTAAGCTGGCTTTGTTCCTTGACCCTAACTGAGAAGGTGCCAACTGGGAGATTTTCACCTCCCATCCTATTCACAAAATAGTTATAGTTAGGAGGCAATCTGCTCCCAGCAGATCACACGGAAAATGGCAAGCTTCCTTCAAGATGAACGAGCTAGGCCGTGATTCTCTAATTGAATCACAGAGACATTTTACTATTTTAATTAGTAATTTTAATCAGCTAAACATCACCATTCAGCCTGAAAAGTTTAGTAAACCTCACATGTTCTTTGGACTCTTTTTGCCAAAATAGTTACGGACAGACTAAACCTCAGGCTGTCTTTGACCCTGTAAATATCTTAGCTACAGGTTTTATGATCTTCAGGTGCCACCGATGCCTGTGAACACTGGGTACACGGAGGAGCAGTCCGTGTGCTTTTCCCAGAGGGTTTAGGCCAATTGTTCTTCCCCACCCTGCACTCTGAAAATACATGGATCAAAATTCAGATGGGCTGCATTTCAGTCCTGGGATCATCTTCCAGAGAGAAAAAGAACCAAGGGATAGTGTTGTTGTTGATGTTCAGTCGCTCAGTCGTGTCTGACTTTTGCGACCCCATGAATCGCAGCACACCAGGCTTCCCTGTCCTTCATTATCTCCCGGAGTTTGCTCAACCTCATGTCCATTGAGTCAGTGATGCCATCCAATCTCTCATCCTCTGTTGTTCCCTTCTCTCTTGCCTTCAATCTTTCCCAGCACCAGGGTCTTTTCCAATGAGTTGTAGCAAGGAAGTGCTGAATGTGTCCACGTGGGAAGAAACTGCCAAGGCTGGAGAAGGGGAGATGACCAGGGAGAGGAAGGGAATGGAGGCCAGCACGTGAAAGATTTAATTCAACTGAAACTGCAGGTCTGTAAAGGGGGTGTGTGGGGGTGGGGGAGCTGGTGAGAAAGTGCAGACATCTCGGGTATCTTGGTTCCAGAGAGGAAAGGAAACACTGGGTGTAGCTCCTCAGGGAGGGGTGAGTGAATTAACTGTTCACTTGGGCACCGTGCGTTAATTAGTGAGGCCCATGGGGCCCATTTAGTGGATGACCTCATCCAGGGTGCTAAGCAATCCCCAAGCGGCTTCAAGCAGTGAGAGCACCCCCTCAAAGACCTGACAACTTCTCATCTTTTTCCAGAGTGGAATGAAGCCTTGCCAGTAGTGAGCAGCTATACACACCTATGCTTAAAGGAAAATTATGTCCCCTGGAGAGCCAGTTTTCTACTCTGCACCGGAGCCTCCCGTTTATATATGATTTAGGAGTGCTTAGAAGAGTTAACAGACACCTCGCCCAAAGCAAATTAAGAAAAAAAAAAAAAAAGAAGTCTCATTGTTTTTTGTTTATTTGGGGTAGAAATGGGGTGGGACCAAGTTTGTGAAATAGCCTGAAGTATCGGCGCTGGATCAGCTTTGCTCTGAACTCATCCCTCGGAGAGCTTCGAACAAACAGGGTCTCTTGTTTGTTTGTCAGAGCAGACACTTGGCAAGTCTACATATGCCAGAGAGAACATCATTGAGTTTTATGTTTGTACACACACTCCTGCTTTCTGACTTGGCTTAATTCATCAGCATGGTTTGCAGAGATCCACATAAAGTAGGATTTGACTTTAGCGTTAATGTTCTAATGACGAGAGCAAAAACAAAAATATATCACCGTATGTCTCCTCTTTAGGGGTGATGTTTATACTGTCTAAATTTAAAAAAGCCACAAACAAGTAAACAAACAAATTTCTACACACAGAAATAATAATAGCACAGATAAGTATTTCTTACATAAAAGGCTTCTAGTCTAGGAACATCAGTCCCCCCAACACCACTCCTCCAATGTCTACTGAAAAGTAATACATATTATAATCACATTAGTTTTTATGTTGTATAAAGCTTAGTTTTAAATAACCTTGTAACTCTATCATGGTATGTACAGTCTACTGCTGGTTTCTTTCCCACTTTTCAAGGCCAGATTTTAAAACCTCATGCATAACGAAAAGGTGGTGCCTTTGCTAGAGATCACTGGTACCTTCTCCTAACATACTATGTCAGGGTGCCAGGTAGGAGCAAGCGCCTCTTTCATTTTTTAAATTTATTTGTGCCCCTTCATCATAAATTTGTTTAATGTAAAATAAACAAATCTTTGATGAGGGTTGAACCAGGTTTTCAACATTTGTGAAGATCCATGTGTAATTTACTCCTAAAGAAGAAAAATCAGTTTAAAGCATGCCATGAAAACTGCTTTTAACAACAGTTTGGTCTAAGAGTGTGTGTGTGAGTGTGTGTGTGTGTGTGTGTGAGTGTGTGCGTGTGTGTGTGTGATGTATCAAGACAACAGTGGTTCCCAAGTGTGGTGTGTATCAAGAACAACAGCAGTGGTTCCCAATCATTCTATTTTACTCACAAAACCTGTATGGTGAATTTTACACTGAAGTACAAGTTTGCCTGATAATACCATACCATTTCATCTTCTCCCTCTTTCTTGTCTAATGCAACCTACCACAGAGCTAAAATCCATGCCTGAACCCGACATGTTTGTGTTCTTCAAAAGGAAAGGCAATAGGCAGACGTCTGCATACCCTCTTAGGTGCAAAATGAACAAAGTACAGACAGTACAGTTACTCTTTTGAAAGAACCAGGCAATGCATATAACTTGAGGGTGTTTGTAAAAGTTACATTTTTACTAATATTTCCAAACTCACTCAACATTATAAAGAATATTATTTTTTGTCAACATGGGGGAAAATTTTACTAAACACATTTTTGGGTATGGATTAATTTTTTACCTTCCTAAAAGATAGGTTTATAATGAATTTATAATGATGTTTTCCTTCAGATTGAAATTTGGTTTGCAGTATAAAAAGTGAATAAATGAAAGTGAACAAATACAAAAACTTCTTTTATTTTGCTAACCTGAAAACTGCTCTAGGTTTATTTTTGGTACACTTAATTCATTCAAAGCCGAACGTCCCTAATGCCTAAATTATTTGAGTGTTATATAATTATGTGGTATAAATGGAGATATAAAGCAGGGTAAAGAATGCACTTTTGAAAAATTTTACTCATAAAAATACCAACTACCATCCATACCTACAGACAATTAGTTGTGTTTAAAAATAAACTCTTGTCAAGGCTGGCCCCGAGCTTCAGTTGTCTGCCTTCAGCCCCCAATCCAAAAGAGAAGCGTGGTTTCCAGACACAACATAACTAATGCTTTTAAATGAGATAAGTGGAAAATGTTTGGTGTTCAAACAAGTAATATAATAAGAAGAAATTCTCATCAAATATATTTTTTTCAGCTTGGCTTACTGCCATAGAAGTCAGGAAACCATAAAGACTGGGCAAAACAAACTCAGGCTCCCAGCAAGATCAGCCCTTGCAGGTGGGCGAGAAAATCTAGTTGTAGCCTTCATGACTTTGGCTTTGCTAGGACCGTGAGAGGTTATTCCATGACGGTAATGCAACCCTGGGTATCTGTAACTGTACATGAAGAGAAATGGGGAGGGAGACAGAGTGAATGCAGGCTTAGCCAAAAAAAAAAGAAAATAATAATAAGAGGGCGATTCGGTAACTGGGCGGAGAATTGAAAAATCACACCTTTCAGTCTCCACATTTTTTCTTTTGTTCAGTATATAAGGAGAAACCATCCGGAAGGAAGAAAGATTATGACTATCTATAAACGAACTGTTTGACGGAGACAGAAATGCTGATAATGAGTGGGTTGTGTCTGCAGTTCTTGGCTGTTCCCATGAGCAAGGGATGAAGGAAAACAGAACCTCCTGATATGTTTGTCTAAAGAGGTAGTGGTGTGGCCACGGGCAGCGAGAGTTCAGCTGAAGTTCAGGGCAGATGCTGCCAGCAGTTTACGCCGCAGGAAAGTAAAATTGCTTCCGGATTCACCTTTTCCTCCCAGCTTCTCTTCCAGGATCGTCAGGGTCACGCAACACTGTGGCACAAGGTGACGATGTCAGTGGGGAAGCAGGCGAGAAGCAGGATGCCCCGCTCCCGGTTACAGTCCAGCTCCTGGATAAACCCGTACCAGTAGATGACTAAGCCTGGCCCAAACCTGCAACAACACGAGAAAATCACACACACAGGTAGTGCTGACATGATTCCAGAAAAAGGTGACCACTGATGCATGGATAAGGCGACTACATGACTTTACACAGTTTTTGTCTTGCTCGCTATGATTCTGACTGAAAGTAGCTGAACTTAGACCAAAAAGTTTATTGAATGCAAATGTTACCACCTTGGACGGATGTGTTACCTTTTTTCCAAGGAACCTGAACTATTTCACTATCCTGATTTCCTCTCAGTCAGGAGTTATGCTGACTTAGCTGATGAAGGATAAAACAGAGATGCAGTAGCATTGAGCTGGGGAGCACCAGGCTTGGGCTTTTAGCCTTTTAACATCCACAGGCACAGCTGAGCGCAGCTTCCCAGTGGCTCAGATGGTCAAGAATCTGCCTGCAGTGCAAGAGACCGGAGTTTGATCCCTGGGTCAGGAAGATCCCCTGGAGAAGGGAATGGCAACCACTCTAGTATCCTTGCCTGGAGGGTTGCTTCCATGTACAGAAGCACCTGGTGGGTTACAGTCCATGGGATCCCAAAGAGTTGGACATGACTGAGCGATTAACACTTTCACATTCAGAGGCACCCCTTTAAAGATTAAACTTACCTATTTTCAAAAAAGTGGAAAAAAAATGTTTGAAAACTACTTTTAAAAAACGAAATGGCTCAAAGTCTTCTTCTTACAATATACCAATAGGGCCAGAAGTTCCTTCTGCCCTATTCTTTCTAGTCTAAAACAAAACAAAACAAAAACACACATACATACATAGGACAACTGGGATCCTACAAAGAAATCTGTTGACCCTCCTCCCTCTGCATTACAATTTCTCTTAAGTGTGAACATGGCATGAAATTTGGCATAGGTTCTTATCACGAAAACAAGGAATAATGCCACGTAGAGTTGAGAAAAAGTCTTGACAGATGCAGGCTTAAAACCTCAGTATTTCTAAATAATGCCTCCGAATTATCTCCAATTTAGTTAGCACACTCAGGAAGTAGTCAGCAGGAAGTTGAGACCTCTAGGTTGGGTTCATAAAGATGTAATCATTATCAATCACCATGCACATAGAGATGTTTGGCACATCAGTTTCACGTTTTCCTACCAAGAGTACTTAATTAAAGGGCAGCTTTACTTTTGGTGTCGTGTTGCAGGAATTTTACAGTGAAATCATAAATTATGAATGTCGGGTTAGTAAAAGGATGTCTAAAAACAGAACTGCTTTCTGTATTCTGACGTTACAGCAGGCTAGGCCAAAAGGCTTTTTCCTTCCATGATTTATTATATGCTGAAGTGTACTTGCCAAAACAAACAGTACAGGATGAGCTGCGAAATACTGTATGCACAGGAACAAGTTCAGCTGGATATCGTGGGATGGTTTATTTGGGGATTCATATCAGGAAGGTAGCCAAGCTGGATGCAAGATTAACTGAAACCTTTGCATCCTCGCTGTGCAGGGACAGAATCCTGAGATGGCGACTCTGAACAACTGAACATGTTTGGGGGACACAGGAGCCATCTAGGATGTAATGCCTTGGAGTACCAGGCCCTGCAACATTTACCCTCAGGGCTGACTGCACGTGCTTTTGTTTCTCAATATCTCTGAAGATTCTCCTTTGTGGTCAGAAGAATCAGGCATCTAAGGTGCGAGGAACGCGCACCTCCCCTCCCACCCCCGCTGCGCTTACATGCCCATCAGGTGAAGCTCACACCTAAACAAGATATTGCTGCCTTTTGAACTGAGGGTTTCTTGGTAACTCTCAATCACAAACAACTGTCTGCAATGGATACCAGTTGGTATCTTGATTTCACAAAGAGCTCTGTGACTAGTATCAAAGATGATCTTGGGTTCGTCAAAACAAGTTTGGCAAGAGCAGGAAGATCTGTGATTCTGAGGATCATGCCTGAGACGCCTCAAACCTTCCCATCAGTAAAGCAGCCCTGAGTCACAGTCTGGAGAAACCTAATGTTAACCTCAACACGTTTCCCCTGTTTTATTACGCAGCCATTCTGGAAGCCGTGATGTTCTTTAGAAAGGTGCTCATATTTTTACAAAGGGAGGGAGAAAAAAAAAGGCAATCTAACCAGTCATGGAAAAGAACAAAAGAATATATAGAGGTCGTAAACAACAAGCCCAGTGTTTTAAAGATTTAATAAAACAAAAACACATATCACCAGCACTGAGAGAGTGAGAGCAGCCTGCTCTTTACCTGAATTATAGGCCAAAGGACACGAGGCACGGCGGCTCTTTAGGAAAACGGCAATTTCTAGGCAAGTCAGGCTGGGGAACACCTCGATGACCAAGAAAGTGGACTTGTGTTTCACTTGTGAGGCAACAGATGAAATCAGCAACCAGAAAACGTTTTGCAAGATTGTGAATCTGGATTGCTTCCATGTCCCAGCTATTGTAAACACTGCTGCAATGAACACTGGGGTACACATGTCTCCTTCAATTCTGGTTTCCTCAGGGTATATGCCCAGCAGTGGGATTGCTGGGTCATAGGGCAGTTCTATTCCCAGTTTTTTAGGGAATCTCCATATTGTTCTCCATAGTGGCTGTACCAATTTGCATTCCCACCAACAGTGTAAGAGGGTTCCCTTTTCTCCACACCCTCTCCAGCCTTTATTGTTTGTAGACTTTTGATGATGGCCATTCTGAGTGGTATGAGATGACACCTCATTGTGGTTTTGATTTGCATTTCTCTGATAGAGTGATGTTGAGCATCTTTTCATCAGCAGATGAATCGATAGGGAAGTTGTGGTACATATACACAATGGAGTATTACTCAGCTATAACAAGGAGTGCATTTGAGTCAATTCTAATGAGGTGGATGAACCTGGAGCCTATTATACAGAGTGAAATAAGTCAGAAAGAGAAAGACAAGTACTGTATATTAATGAATATATATGGAATTTAGAAATATGGTACCAATGATCCTACATGCAGGGAAGCAAAGGAGACACAGACGTAAAGAACAGACTTTTGGACGCAGTGGGAGAAGGTGAGGGTGGGATGATTTGAAAGAACAGCACCGAAACATGTACAATACCATGTGTAAAATAGATGACCAGGGCAAGTTTGATGCACTGAGGCAGGGCACCCAAAGCCAGCGCTCTGGGACAACCCAGAGGGATGGGGTGGGGAGGGAGGTGGGAGGCGTGGTTCAGGATGGGGGACACATGTATACCTGTGGCTGGTTCATGCCGATATACAGCAAAACAAATCATAATACTGTAAAGTAACTATCCTCCAATTAAAAAAAATACATTAAACAAAAATAAATGGAAGACTGTGAATCTGAACGTTTCAAGTAGTGGTTTGCTAGGAGGACTCTCTAAAGGTAGCAACACAGATATTTGAGCTATTTTTAGTATATATAGGAAATGACTCATAATAAGGCTCTACCACCTAAATCTTTGTTCCCCAGCTTCTGGGTGACATTATATTAACTTGCGTAATACCAGCTCTCTCGTGTGACTCAAAACTCTGACAGTATATCTTAATTAATTAAAAACAAGGAAATATAATAACTTCCCTTTGTAAATAGAGATTGGCAGATGAAGGCTTTCAAATTATGTAGTCTTTGAATGACAAAAATAATGGGGACCACAGATGGTGACAAGTTTGGAAATTTAATGAGAAAACAAGATCTGGCCTTGTTCCCAACACCTTGAGTGCATTTCTGATGTTTCTCCAATAGCTCAGGATCCAGAGATTATCAGATGCTGGCAAGATAACCTTTCAGCAACTTATCCATTTATGAACAGGCTGACCATAGTAAGCAACCTTGTATGATCAATTCCTTGATTACTGGAACTTACAGAAGGGAGCATGTAGGCTGACAATTTGGAAAACCAAGCAACCCATCTCTAGTGTTTCCATCTGAAAAGGTGTAAAACAGGGAGAGAACGAAGACCTAGGAAATTTTTATGTAGGGCAAATACTTGCTTAGGCACCTAGAGATTTCACCTTTTTTGATGTCTACTGGATAAGAATGAGCTCACTGGGAAGGCAAACACAACCTTTGTGACCAATAAAAATCAAAGAGACTATTAACAGAATTTAAAAGAAAATAGAGTCCCTGAATATGAGCAAATGTGCAAAGCAGAGGGTTGGTCTGCTACTAGGACTGCAGCCCTCCCTACCAGGCTGGAGATACTGGGTAATGGGATGTGTATGGATCTCCGAATTGACTGTGTAAACACATTTCAAGGTTGACTATAATTTGGAAGTTACTATTTTCATGGTCAAGTAATAAGATCAAAGCCTCCAAATGATTTTAAAAACTACTGTGGGGCATAGTGTGGAATGTGAGTGACTCTTGAACAAGTAATTTTGCCTGCAAATAAAATACTACCAAATTAGCAAAAATAACAAATACCTCTTGAATAAATGGGAGGTGAAAGTCAAGAGCCATGAAGGACCTCAAGGGTATGAAAATTAAAGCTCCTTACAAATAACAACAACTTTATAAATGCATTTCTCTGGTTTCCTTTCAGTTTAGAGTATTTAGAGAAATTAAGTAGGAGACTGGAATGAAAACTTGGTACCCTTTTGTAGGTTTTGTGTATATGCGTCTCTCAGAGGCTATATGCTTCACCATTCGTCTCTCTGCTGTATTGTGACACTTTTGAGGGCAAAGACCATGTTTCACTTACATTTGTATCCTCTAGACCTAGCACAGTACCTGGTACATGACAGATACCCTTGGACAAGATGGAGAACGCAGTGTTAGTAATAACAGGATCAGACAACTTTTGCACTGGTTACTGGATCAGTGGCCACCCAGACACAGGCGATGGAAGGGCTCAGCCATTGCCATGGTTTGGTAATTTTATTAGTGACCAGGAAGAGCACCCCAATGGCATACTTACAGGTCATAGTGTTAGTCATAATAATAGTTACAACAATGTTAATTATTAACAATTTCATAGCACTGACTATGTGACAGACACTGCTCTAGGCACTTTACAAGTGTGGATCCATTTAATTCTCAGGTCAGTTCCATGAGGGAGGAAGTTATTGTCCCCACTTTATAAGAAAAGAAACTGAGGCACATAGAAATTTAAGTATTTTGCCAGAGGTCATGTAGCTAAAAAGTAGAGGAATCTGCTTTGGAAGCCAGGACTGGCTGGAAGGTCTGTGACTGTCTTGCTATGATGTAGTGATCAGTCTACTAAATATGATAACACAGTATTAGACTTCAACCAGAAAAAGAGCAGAGATGCTCAATGCACAGGTCAGACCACACCTAGATTGTTGAGGAGGGTTCTGGTGTCATAGTTTAAGGAGAATATCTCTAGTCTGGAACTGATCTGGAGGAGAACTCTAGGATGAGTGAGGAAACCTTAGAGTAACAAAGTATATACGACTTGGAAATGGACACTTAAGGTGGTAATATGCTCACTCACGACCTTTAGATTTTTACAGTCCTCTTGGGAGAAGGAATTGGATTCCTGCTGTAGCTCTTGAGCACAGATGGAGGGCAATGTTTGAAAGTAACCAAGAATCAGATTTTGATTCAACATGAAGAACAATCACTGAGTGAGTTTGGAAGTGGATCTTTCCTCAGTCAAACCGCCAGATGAGACCACAGACCCTGGTGCAATGCCGCGAGTGCAGCCCCTGAGAGAGGGCAAAGAGCATGACTCAGGAAAGCTACACCCATATTCCTGACCCACAGAAAAAGCCAGATAACAAATGTGTGTTATTTTACGTCATTTCGTTTGGGGCAGTTTTTTATATAGCAATAGATAACTAATAGATATACCTGTACCATAGACTTGAGTACTCAAATACCATTCTTCAACATAAGCAGCATGGAGAGACCTGCGTCTACAGGTTGGCTTTTGTCAGTTACACTTGAACCTAGACTATACAGCAGAAGGAGTTACCGAATGAGATTATCAGTAAGTAGTAACTCTTTATCAAGGCAAATCTCAGATACAAAGCAACTCTGTCCTATTACACTAACTCCTGACTGACTGACTATACCCCAATGCCCCTCCCTGTTGTGTATCTAGGATGCTGGGATTTCCCAAAGTAGAGAAGTCATATATAAAATGAAGAATTCTGCATCTTTCCCCCAGTTCTGTGGTTTTGTTGTTAAACTTGGCTATTGGGCTTCTGAAGCTGCTAAGAGAGGGTGGAGACAGGATGTGGGATGTTGATTATAGGTACAACTCTGCCAGTTGAGGTGACCGTTGACAACTAAGGAATAGACATTTTAAAAAACCCAGCTGGGATAATCCAAGCTTGTTGGGTGTTGGGGCAAATAGATTCTGTCAGTCTCAACAGGTGCTGAGGACAATCCAGGAAAAACAAATGCTGGTTACATTTTGTTCAGTTAAAAAAGGCAGCTCAATCTGTAAGATATTTTTTAAAAAATTGTCAACAAAAATGTTTTAAAAATGGTATTTCAGAGAGTAAACTCTTAAGTTTTTCAGAAAAACTTAGCTATCCTCAGATAATCTCTGAAGTTGTCAGATTATGAATGCTGGACAGAATATGGCACAAACTATATATTAAGTCTTCCACAACTCTCTGAGAAACTCAGAGGCACAGACAGAAAATGTGACCTCCCAAATTCAGGAAGGACTTGCTTATTTCTTTTAAACTATGTAAAAAAAATACTCTCTCTTCCTTGTCAGGCCTCTGTGCTATCCTATAACACATGAATTACGTGGATGGTAGTTTTACTTATGGAGAAAAGAGAAGACTACTAACTTTCTATTATTAAGACTTCCTTGAAAGAGGACAGTGAAAAAGTTGGCTTAAAATTCAACATTCAGAAAACTAAGATCATGGCATCCGGTACCATCACTTCATGGGAAGTAGTTGGGGAAACAATGGAAACAGTGAGAGATTTTATTTTCTTGGGCTCCAGAATCACTACAGATGATGACTGCAGCCATGAAATTAAAAGACGCTTGCTCCTTTGAAGAAAAGCTATGACCAACCTATACAGCATATTAAAAAGCAGAGACATTACTTTGCCAACAAAGGTCTATCTAGTCAAAGTTATGGTTTTTCCAGTAGCCATGTATGGATGTGAAAGTTGGACTATAAAGAAAGCTGAGTGTCAAAGAACTGAGGCTTTTGAACTGTGGTGTTGGAGAAGACTCTTGAGAGTCCCTTGGACAGCAAGGAGATCCAACCAGTCCATCCTAATGGAAATCAGTACTGAATATACATTGGAAGGACTGATGCTGAAGCTGAAACTCCAATACTTTGGCCACCTGATGTGAAGAACTGACTCCCTGGAAAAGACCCTGATGCTGAGAAAGACTGAAGGTTGGAGGAGAAGGGGCTGGCAGAGGATGAGATGGTTGGATAGCATCACCAACTCTATGGACATAAGTTTGAGTAAACTCCGGGAGCTAGTGATGGACAGAGAGGCCTGGTGTGCTGCAGTACATGGGGTTGCAAAGAGTCAGACACGACTGAGTGACTGAACTGACTGACTGACTGAGGCACCCTCTTCAGAGGGGCTGAAATGAAATGTAAATGCAGGTATTGAGAGATTTCCAATCACATATTAGATATCATTTTGCTAAATTAGCCCCAATAGCCAACTCCCTGGTTAGCTTCCTAAAACCCATTTAGCTTCTATTTCTCCACAGATTTCAGAGGGCCTGTGACCAGACATTATGTCTATAAAGATGTTGTTTAAATACAAATAAAATGATTCCAGTACCCAACAGCAAAGAGGTAACTAACACTTACTGCATGCTTTTTATGTGGCCGGCAGTGTTTCAAGTGCTTTTACATGTACAGGCTAATTTAATATGTGCAAGCCAGCCCCTTATGTGAGAAGGAGTAGGCTGTGTGTGCTATGATTATCCCCATTTCACAGATGAAAAACTGAGGCACATAAATGGTCAGAAATGTATCTCATATTTATGGAATTAACTTCACTTATCAATGGTTTCAGCTCCAAGAAAAAATAACTATTAAAAAAAAAATCAACACACTTTTATACCTCTTTTCATAATATGAAGGTGAATGGTGGTGGGATTCATATTCTATTGTATAATTTGGCTCTCTACAAAGAATAAGAGAAAATTCATGACACTAATCATATACCTCTTTTCTCAATGAGCTGTGTTACTATAATTACATTTAAAAAAGGATTCTAATGCATGAGGGTTCTGCAATATAAATCTGGTTCAAGTCAATAAAATAAACAATTTTCATCTGAAGGATGACAAGAGGACTATGGAATGATTTGATGATGTTAGTCAAGCCTTTGGTCATGAGAGTCTTCATCAAACAATAAAAACAAAACCTAGTTGTATTGATTCAAATCTTTGTTCCCAACCCAAACTTTTTCAATTCACAAGCAAATAGAAAACTCCTCTCCAAAAGAGGAATAGCAGAAAATCTTTTTTTTTCCCTCCCCTTTCTTATTTTGAGTTGCTGTGTGGGGTCTGAAGTATCTTCTGAGGATGTGTGCAGACATGTGGCTGTTGGAAGTCAATTGTTTCACCATCAAAAAGACTTGCATGTGGTTTTTATGAAGAATGCATTCTCAAACACACAGTCCAGGACGAAGGAGAAATATAAAACATCTTGTAATTGTTTTAAAATAAACTCTTACACTGTTTATTTAGTTTTAATCTGTGTGTTGTAGATTGGTTATGCACTTGTTAATCACTGTTGTATGTATCTCCAGACAGAGTTGTAAATAACTTTTCAGTCCAAGTGAAATATGCTTGCACATGTTTATATGCAAAGTATGTGCGTATTTATGCCTGTGTATAAATATGTGTACAATAATAATAGATTAGTGATCATGTAATACAGCGTCTTAAGGTTCTGGCACTACGGTCAATTTCACATACAAAGCAAATATTCTTTTTTTTGGTAATATCTAGAGATGAAGTAAAAATATAAATTGATTGTTTCATTTGCTTTTTTTGGCTTGGCAACTCTGTGTTTGCAAATTGAAATGACTAAAGAAATAGAATCCTAGTTACGAATATTCTCGCTGGGTTTATGGATCTTCATGATTAAAAATGCAAGTCTATATCTTTGTAACATCAACTTACTGTCTATAATCTTGAAAATAAAAAAGGAAAATATGTGAGAAATACTGATTCATTTTTGGCTTTTATGCCACATAGAAAATAAACAGATAATATGTTATTTTGAAGAAAATTTAAAATGTATATAAATACACAACCACAACCACCTGAAATTCCCCTTGGTGTTTATATAACTCAGCGTTTTCACGTCTACATTAAATTGCCTGGAAAAGTGCTTAACTTCCACTTCACTTTGTCCTGTGTTGGGTATTCTTAGATGCTATACTAACAGTCTTTCCTGCCTATAGTAAATCTCTCCTCAAAAGAGAAAAACTGAGGTAGGTGGGAGAGAAAACAAAGGCAGAAGCTTTTTTATATTTAATCCATTGCTTTTAATATCTGTTTTCTTGGAGAAACACTACCTCCAGGCAGTGGGGCAGGCTCTCTGCATTTGCCTATTAAGAATTTACTTGTAAGCCTGCATATCCATCCTGCATGGAGTCACAAAAGAAATGGTCGTCCTCTTTCTAAGGTACTTTAATAACTCAAATTTTAATAATGTAGAACTGTTCATATTTAAGCGTAAAAATAAGTTATCAATTGAGTAATACAATAATAATAATTGAATAAATAAGATGCCAAAAGATTCACAGTGCAAGAATAATTAGAACAATAACATGGTGTTCTAGAAGTCTTCATAGACAAGGTAAGTTCTCAGCTATGCTGCATTTATTCATATAATGGCCTTTTAATTTTCCCCATTAAATCCATTTTTTTGAGAGAAGAATGAAGATTGGGACTAGAGTTCCTGAGAGATAGACAGGGATGGCAGAATCAGAAGCATATTGAGATTATTTTATTGTGAAACTGGAGAATGAGCTTAGGTATGATAGCCTTGTTTTTTGTTTCAAATGAGGATGTATGAAGCGGATAGTACAATGCTTCTCCTTTTTTCTCCAATGGGATGGAAAGAAAAGAGAAACACCAAATGCAGTGAAAGAAACCAAACAACAAAAAAAATCACAAAGTACCCAAGGTCATATTTGCTTTGAAAATACTTAAGTACTATCAGAGAGAGGACACTTCAGGGGACCTTGGGTGCAAATCATATCTATTGCTCTAGAATTTATACCCCAGCCTTCTTCCAAAAGTTGGGGTAGCTTACAAAATTGGTCGTGTGAATTATTACATGTTTTCTCAGTTATTTCCCCAGGGAAACATGCCAAAGGCAAACCCATCATTTCAGCTGATTTAGGGTTTGATGCCAGAGAATTTATAATTGATATGACAACCATAATGGAAAGTGATCATCATGCTGGCAACACATGGGGCTGACGGTGCAACAGTCCATTTTGGTATTTGCCAGTGAGTCAACCATAGACTTGCTCTGATAAATGTTGAGGTTATTTCTGAACATTTTATTACCAACTTCCTGAATACTAGAAATCAGAAATTATAAAACAGAAAATATTTTTATCACAAAAATATGGCAAACTTTTTGCACATAGTCTTTTATTATTAGGTAGAGGGGGGAGGGGGCCTCTGTTTCCTCGGCTCAGTTCATGGAAGATCACAGGGTAACCCAGAGTTCAGTCAGACGTTTATCTCAAGACACAAAGAGATTTATGGGTTCTGGATATATATAAGTCTGCTTAAAATAAAAAAATTATCGGAATTTTCATCCTTGGCAAAGTCAAGTAACTAAAGGATTAAGGCTGATACATGTTTGCCCTATAAATCTATCATTAACCAAATGTGACACAATGCTTCAGGTATGTCAGATCCCAACTTGCTCTAAATGTGTAGTTAAAATTTTCTTTTACTCATCATAAATACTTCATGATAAGGAAAGTCTCTCTGGCTAAACCATCACAGTCCTCAGAAGCAAACCTCTCAATTTTATAGATTCATAAAGGCAAACGCTGGAAAGAGGAGAAAAAAAAATGAGAAGGTAGAACCATCCAGGTCATTAGGAAAAATGGCCTGGTAAAGAAAAATAAACAAGCAAAAAATAGTTCTCAGGGAAAAAAAAGAGAATAATCCAGCCTGGTAGTTATTAAACAAACACTTCTAGAATACAAAGTTCCGCGAGAACAGCTTCTATTTCAGAGGCACGCAGGAGTCAACCAATGAATATTGGCTGAGCAGATACATGAATACATGAACGAATAACACTACAGAGCCCCTGCCTCAGGAGAAGCTGTGGATGTTACCATAGCAGAGACATCACTTTGCCGACAAAAGTCCATATAGTCAAAGCTATTGTTTTTCCAGTAGTCAGGTATGGATGTGAGAGTTGGACCATAAGGAAGGTTGAGCACTGAAGAATTGATGCTTTCAAACTGAAGTGCTGCAGAAGACTCTTAAGAGTCTCTTGGACAGCAAGGAAATCAAACCAGTCAATCCTAAAGGAAATTAACCCTGAATATTATTGAAAGGACTGATGCTGAAGCTCCAATACTTTGGCCACCTGATGTGAAGAGTTGACTCACTGGAAAAGACCCTGATGCTGGGAAAGATTGAGGGCAGGAGAAGACGGGGGCGACAGAGAATGAGATGGTTGGATGGCATCATCGAATGAATGGACATGAATTTGAGAAAACTCAGGGAGATAGCAAACGACAGGGAAGCCTGGCATGTTGCAGTCCATGGGGTCGCAAAGAGTCAGACACGACTGAACAACAACATTTGGGGGCAAATATCTTTTGCTGATACTCTCCACCATGGAGGGAAGAAAAATCATTTTTAAACATGAGAAAATGAGCCTTAAAAACATGCCTGAGTTGTACATTCTGAAGAGCTAGCTCCCAGAGGGGCTATTAGGAATCCCTGCTTTCCAGGTTGCTATGGAGGAGATGATGCTGAGGCTTAAAACCTGGTAGAAAACAGAAGTACCATTCCCTGGAAGGGCCACTCCTGGTGGTTGAGGTGGTGACTGTAAGGTGGGTGGGAACTGACTGCTAAGAAGAAAAACTAAGCACTTGGGAACCAATCGCTGCATACAGGTGGCTCTGGCTTCCTTGAAATACAATCAATTCAGGTAGGCTTTTGTTTACAGTAGCTTTTATCTAGAAGATAAGGTTGTAAAAACATCAATCAAAATGAAGTACTACTGTTCCTGGCCATATCTCAGCAGGTTCATCTGTTTTATTTCTGCCTCCCTTTCCAAATTCCTTAAGGTGTTTAAGATGAGTGAAGAGATATCAAGCTATGAAAGTGAACTGTATTTGTGTAGGACACGTGGATTTGCACTCTGCAAACCACAAGTGCCATGGCTATGGTGCCTGTAGAATTCTCAGGTTCAGGCGGAGTCCATATTCCTATTGCTTTACTTTCAAATAATACGTAAACTTTAAAAAACAACTTTTACACATTTTCAGCAGAGCTCCTTTAAGAAAAATGAGGATCTGCTGGCTTCTATACACTGGGTTAAGGCTTTTAGTTTATTTCTACCCTTTTCCCCCAAAATGTTATCATAAAATAGCAAATTATAAATAGAAAATTGAGCTTGGGAAACAAAGAATGCATTTTATGGTTAAACTGAACTTCGAAGGTCAACTGTATAGTTAACAAAATTTTAAATTTAAGCCCATAAGGATCCTACTTGATTTTATTTTTAACTGCATTACTAATTTAACGCCAGATCCATGCAATGAAGCACCGAGGCAGGGACATTTCCAAGTGAGAAGGGAAACTGTGCTGAAGGAGTAAAAAGGCACGCTGCCCAACTCCAGAAGACAGTTTCCACCAGGGTGGGGAGGTGGGCAGGAGATACTGGACTGCGCAGAGCAGACCGACGCATGGGAGGCAAGCTGAACGGATGTCACCTGGATAATAGACCTTAAATCTAGACACAGCCAGCAGGCTCCCCTGGGCTGGATGCAGGTTGTGCTGAAGGTCTGCATGGTGGAAAATATCTTAAGGTTTTGAGTCACTCTTCAGGGCTGGGCTTTGTGAATCATTCTTCTGATTGATCTCCTTTTAAATACATCTAGAGGAAGGCATTCTAGTAAACGTGAGGCCCAGTGGTTAAACCATTTCAGATTCAAGTCACCTAGATTTGAAGAATACTTGATACCATCCCTGTCTTTCAGGGCCTTTTAGGAGTAAGGGGGACAAGTAGGTTAAAAGGCAGTGGTGTTGGAGAAGACTCTTTAGAGTCACTTGGACTGCAAGGAGATCAAACCAGTCAATCCTAAAGGAAATCAGTACTGAACATTCATTGGAAAGACTGACGCTGAAGCTCTAATACTTTGGCCACCTGATGCGAAGAACCAACTCATTAGAGAAGACCCTGATGCTGGGAAAGATTGAAGGCAGGAGGAGAAGGGGACGACAGAGGATGAGATGGTTGGATGGCATCACTGACTCAATGGATATGAGTTTGGGCAGACTCCGGGAGACGGTGGAGGGTAGGGAAGCCTGGCGTGCTGCAGCTGCAAAGAGTCAGACATGACTGAGCAACTGAACAACAGAGGAGACCGATCTGGAGGACAGACTGTGAGAGAACTGTGCAGAAGGCCCTGCGGCGGCCCCGAGGAGGGGAGGGAAGGCTCTGAGCAGAAGTAAGGTCACCTTGGAGTCTTGAGGTCATGTTTGCTCAGTGATAAGACAGGGAGGGTGCTTCTGGTGGAGGGAGAGGCACAGACACGGTGATGAGCAAAAGCCTCGGGGCTTCAGGAGCAGCTCAGAAAAGTTCAGAATCAACAAAGATCATGGGCCTGGCAGAAGACACAGTTGGAAAAGTGGGGTGGGAGTGAGGCTGCTGAGGGCCAAAGGGGTGGTACACAAATGGAGGGCCCTTTCCTCTGGATCCCAAGGAGCAGGCACACCAGCCCTTTGCCCCAGGCTAATCCTCTTTTATGAAACCCAAATACCCGGGGCCATGTTTCTGTATGGAATTTGTAAGCTAAATATTTACTTTGTGTAGGGCCAAAGTATCTACTACAGCTCACTTATTTGGGGGTAAACACATTAGAGAAAAGTATACATTAAAACAAATCTCTCTCCCTCCCCCATTTCCACTACATACAGAAAAAAGACTGCCATTCAAAAAAAAAAAAAAACAGCAAAAACAAGAAACTGAAAGCTATATTGAGGGCTCAGCTTTCCACCGTCGCTGGGACAAAGTACAAGTATATAAACAGTCACAGCCCAGCTCCACGGGGGTCCCCCCAGCTTGTATTCTTTGAGAGGTCTGCGGGCAGGAGGTGACTGGCCAACAGTTTCCTTAGTGACTTACACAGCAACCTTATTGAACTTAACAGGAGTCATTAGCTCCATTTTATGAAGATAAGGACTTCCAGGAGTGAGTTCTCCTCTGGTTGTTTTTTGATTAAAAGCAAGACAAGGGGAGAGAGCTCCGCCAAACCTGCAGTTTTACTTGACAAACTTCCGGCTCTGAGTTGGCCCCAGGAAGGCCGCTAGGGCTGGTGCTGTGGTTTGACTCCATTCGAGTTGAAAGCAATCTGTCAGTGTGGAGAGGAGTTACAGAGGTTATTTTAAACATTTAGTTCAGCTTTTGACTGTCTTCTTTTAGAGGCATTCCTGGCTGCAAACTACCTCATCCTGGGTGACATAAGACAAGCTATTGAATGAGGTTAGACTGAGGTCCCCACAGTCAGAGAGCTGGTCCATCCATGCTGCCATTAGCTGATTAATAGGTGTTTATTTTTAGGACTTGAACTAACAGGCCATGCTAAGGCCAATGCAAGATGATATTTGAAGTAATCTGTGAGTGCCTCGTGCTTGCCAAAGACCTTACTTTTTTGTGTGTGGTTGTTGATGTAGCTGAAGTCCTTGTCTGACCAGTAACATTTAATGTCAAAGACAGAAAACTCTACCCCCACTCCATTATAAAGAAGGCCAAGAATAGATCCATTATCACTATTTAAAAAAAATATTTGTTGAAGGAAAAGGGAAGACAAATATGACCTACCAGTAATGGCAGCTGGTTAAGTCCAAATTCTCATTCAGTAGTAAATAATGAAAATGCTTAATATTAGGTCTGATGCCTTGCACAAACAATACCTAGGCTTACCATTTATTTTTCAATATTATGACTGCAGACATATGTCATTATAAAACATATAAAATATTTCATTATAAAACTTACTTCATTTATGGAATTTATTTTGATTTATGAAATTTATGATTTTAAAGGATTCAGAAGCAAAATGGCAAAATGAACTGGTTTCTCATTGCCAAACTCTAAGTTTGAGAGTTGTTACAATTACATATTTATTTCTGTTTAATGTTTACCTCCCTTATAGACATATATTCCATAAAAGCAGTGTCCTGTCTACTTTACCATTACTTGGCATCTGGTGGTACAAGGCACGTGTGTGTGTGTGTGTGTGTGTGTGTGTGTGTGTGTGTGTGTTTATGTGTGTGTTCTCTGTCGTGTCTGACCCTTTGTGGCCCCATGGACTGTAGCGTTCCAGGCTCCTCTGTCCATGGAATTTTCCAGGCAAGAATACTAGAGTGGGTTGCCATTCCCCATTCCAGGGGATCTTCCCGACCCAGGGATTGAACCTGTGTCTCTTGTATCTCTTGCACTGGTAGGCAGATTCTTTACCACTAGCACTATCTGGGAAGCCCATATGGCACATAGCAGATGTTCAATAAATATTGGCTGAATTAATGAATGAAAGGTAGAAAAGTTACACAGAGGGTCTTTGCACAGCTATTTTGCTTGGGTGTAGTCTAGATCTTGAATCTAATGACATACATAGAATGGGCTCAAAAGTTTGAAAAACAGTGCTATTATCAATATTTGCTTTACTCAAGTCATTTGCCTTTGTTCACTTGATAAGCTTTCCTACTTTCCAAAGCAGGACAGCCATTGGTGTTGACTGGCACAGTAAAGGGGAAGTTAAAGCTACTGCTTTTCACACTTCCTACCTTTTCTTTGAGCAAATTTTTGCTGGGATATTTTTATACGAAAATGAGACAGCAACTTCTCTCTTTTAGTTTGGATTTGTCACCTCAGCCTTTGTGGTACGGAATAGTACCACACTAGTACTCCTTCCTCACCTTTTGCAAAAAAGTGCTAGCTGCTCAGTCGTGTCTGACTCTTTGCAACCCCATGGACTGTAGCCCACCTGTGTCCATGGAATTCTCCAGGCAAGAATACTGGAGTGGCTAGCCATTCCCTTCTCCAGGGGATCTTCCCAACCCAGGGACTGAACCCAGGTCTCAAATTGCAGGCAGATTCTTTACCATCTGAGCCTCTAAGGAAGGCCCTCCTTACCTTTTGGGTGAATACAAACCCACTTCTAGCCATACTTCTGAGTGATAACAGCTCTGGGAAAGAGGAATTTAGAATGTAAGACCAGGAAAGATTGCTGGCGACAGTCCTGATTACTGCCAAAGTCTGTGCTTGAGACTGAAGAGCAAGGGGCAGTTTTATTTGGACGTCACAGAAAGACATGGAAGATCTTAAGAGTCCCAAAGTCCCGTCTGTAAAGCTGTTATGTCCCTAATCAGATCAGCTAAGGCTCCTAACAGGGACACATATGGTAATCTACCACCACGATTTCCACAGGGAAGCAACCCCTGTGTTTTCTGTCTATTTTCATGATCTGTCCAACACAGATCAATCACTCAGAGATCCTGACACATTGATAACACCCTTCAGGCCTATTTACAGACCAAGCACTGGCCTTACAGAAACAGATTACAGTCACCATTTGAAATAATTCTTTGATCTCATCACCCAAGATTACACACTGGTTCTAGACTGGATCTGTCTCTGGGAGGACTAATAGTCCCCACGTCATATGCTGAAAACTCTTCACTATAATACCTGCAGGTGGTCAGATACTGCTCTCAAGCTTTCCAGCACAAGATGGGACATGTCAGAAGAAGACGGAAATAGCTTTCACAAGAAAGAAGGATATCACATTTGGGGCATAATTTTAAGAGGAAGCCTAATGTTAGACTCCTAGTGTGAAATACAGACTTTGTTTTAACTGAGAGATGATTAACAAAAGAGGTTTGTTCTCTGATTGAATCTCACTTATTTGTTAGAATTAATGCCATTCATTCTGCAAGTATATTATACTGTAATATTTTAACAGCAAGTGTTCTCATTTTGCCTCTTCATTTTGCTTAGATTTACCACTTACAAATTTCAAACACATACCACAATAAGCAGAAAAGTTCACAGAAGATTTAGATAACCTCAGATATGCAGATGACACCACTCTTATGACAGAAAGAGGAATTAAAGAACCTCTTGATGAAGGTGAAAGAGGACAGTGAAAAAGCTGGCATAAAACTCAACACTCAAAAAACTAAGATCATGGGATCCAGTCCCATTACATCATGGCAAATAGATGGGGAAACAATGGAAACAGTGGGAGACTTTATTTTCTTGGGTTTCAAAATCACTGCAGATGGTGAATGCAGCCATGAAATTAAAATATGCTTGTTCCTTGGAAGAAAAGCTATGACAAACCTAGACAGTGTATTAAAAAGCAGAGACATTACTTTTCCAACAAAGGTCCATATAGTCAAAGCCATTGTTTTTCCAGTCCTCAGGTATGGATATGAGAGTTGGACCATAAAGAAGGCTGAGGGCTGAAGAACTGATGCTTTTGAACTGAGAAAATAAGAGAAGCTAAAGGCAAAGAAGGAAAGGAAAGATAATACCCATTTGAATGCAGAGTTCCAAAGAACAGCAAGGAGAGATAAGAAAGTCTTCCTCAGTGATCAGTGCAAAGAAATAGAAGAAAACAATAGAATGGGAAAGACTAGAGATCTCTTCAAGAAAATTAGAGATACCAAGGGAATATTTCATGCAAAGATGGGCACAATAAAGGATAGAAGTGTTATGGACTTAACAGAAGCAGAAGGTATTAAGAAGAGGAGGCAAGAATACACAGAAGACTATACAAAAAAGATCGTCATGACCCAGATAACCACGATCGTGTGATCATTCACCTAGAGCCAGACATCCTGGAATGCGAAGTCAAGTGGGCTTTAGGAAGCATCACTATGAACAAAGCTAGAGGAGGTGATGGAATTCCAGTTGAGCTATTTCAAATCCTAAAAGAGGATGCTGTTAAAGTGCTGCACTCAATATGCCAGCAAATTTGGAAAACTCAGCAGTGGCCACAGGACTGGAAAAGGTCAGTTTTCATTCCAATCCCAAAGAAAGGCAAAGCCAAAGAATGCTCAAACTACCACACAATTGCACTCATCTTACACATTAACAAAATAATGCTCAAAATTCTCCAAGCCAGGCTTCAACAGTTATGTGAACTGTGAACTTCCAGATGTTCAAGCTGGATTTAGAAAAGGCAGAGGAACCAGAGATCAAATTGCCAACATCCGTTGGATCATCGAAAAAGCAAGAGAGTTCCAGAGAAACATCTACTCCTGCTTTATTATTATGCCAAATCCTTTGACTATGTGGATCACAACAAACTGTGGAAAATTCTTAAAGAGATGGGAATACCAGACCACCAAGAAGCAACAGTTAGAACTGGACATGGAACAATAGACTGGTTCCAAATCAGGAGAAAGTGTACATCAAGGCTGTATATTGTCACCCTGCTTATTTAACTTATATGCAGAGTACATCATGAGAAATGCAAGCTGGATTAAGCACAAGCTGGAATCAAGATTGTTGGGAGAAATATCAATAACCTCAGATACGCAAAGACACCACCCTTATGGCAGAAAGCAAAGAAGAACTAAAGAGCCTCTTGATGAAAGTGAAAGAGGAGAGCGAAAAAGTTGGCTTAAAGCTCAACATTCAGAAAACTAAGATCATGGCATCTGGTCCCATCACTTCATGGCAAATTGATGAGGAAAAAAATGGAAACAGTGAGAAACTTTTTTCTTGGGCTCCAAAATCACTGCAGATGGTGACTGCAGTCATGAAGTTAAAAGACGCTTGCTCCTTTGAAGAAAAGTTATGACCAACCTAGACAGCATATTAAAAAGCAGAGACATTACTTTGCCAACAAAGGGCTACCTAGTCAAAGCTATGGTTCTTCCAGTGGTCATGTATGAATGCGAGAGTTGGACGACAACGAAAGCTGCGTGCCAAAGAATTGAGGCTTTTGAACTGTGGCGTTGGAGAAGACTTTGAGAGTCCCTTGGACAGCAAGGAGATCCAACTAGTCCATCCTAAAGGAAATCAGTCCTGCATATTCATTGGAAGGATTGATGCTGAAGCTGAAACTTTAATACTTTGGCCACCTGATGCAAAGAACTGGCTCATGTGAAAAGACCCTGATGCTGGGAAAGATTGAAGGTTGGAGAAGGGGCTGGCAGAGGATGAGATGGTTGGATGGCATTACCAACTTGATGAACTTGAGTTTGAGTAAACTCCGGGAGTTGGTGATGGACAGGGAAGCCTGCCGAGCTGCAGTCCATGGGCTCTCAAAGAGTCGGGCATGACTGAGCGACTGAACTCAAAGTATTGAACATCAGCTCAAGAAAATGGTTTGCAATTTTGTTTGTCGGTAGGGTCAATTACTTTGGGTAACAGTATATAAACTACCCAAAGTTAAATGATAGTAATTGTTTAAGGCCTTGAGGCACTGGGGACAGTCAGTCTAGAGGACAGTTCAGTCTTTTCTGTCTTTTTATTTTAGGAAACAGGAGGAAAAGCAGATTGCTTTATTTCACTAATCTAGATAAGGCTTAAAGGAGGAGAAATCTTGATTAAAGGAGCAAATAACTAAGCTGTGAAGACATTCCTCCCCCCCCCCCACCCCTTTCTTTTTCCAGGCATGAGGAAATAGCATCAATTTATATTTACATAGTGCTTTATGGGAGACCTGGGTTTAATCCCTGGGTCAGGAAGATCCCCTGGAGAAGGAAGTGACAACCCACTCCAGTACTACAGCCTGGAAAATTCCATGAATGGAGGAGCCTGGTAGGCTACAGTCCACGGGGTCAGAAGAGTCAGACACGACTGAGCGACTTCACTTCACTTATGCTTTCAAGGAAATGCTGATTAGGAGGATGTTGGATTTAGGGAAGCTGAGTGAGTCCTCAGAAGCTTATTGGAAGACACTGACCTTAGGACTGAGATCTGCTGACTTGGAATCCAGGGATGACAGAGGGAACTTGGAAAGTTCTGTTGAACCATTTTACCCTATGTTCCCTCTTACATTTATTACTCTTCCAGTTGGGTTAGAATAAAATATCAGTCTTTACAGTTTACATCTTATCTTGTGTAGAGAGATCAAAGGATTCATTATTATTATTCAGAGAGTATTTAAATGTTATGAATTTGATATGATTGCTAAGCACTATTAAAATACATTTAAGTAATAATTTTGTTTTGAGACTAATTGAGATATTTTACATTTGATGTCATCACTTCTGACAAGTTACTTCTCACATTGTACACACAGGCAAACCTTTCAATTCTATAAAATGGGATTTTTGTCAGGCATCCTAAAACATTGGAAGGTAACATTAATTTTTATCTGTCAGGATGTGCTAATTAGACTTTTAAAAATTAAAACAAATCATGCCTGATTTCAAGCTACTCATTTGGTTTTTTTAAAAAATATAATTATCTTTAAAATAAATGTTTTTAATTGAAGGATAATTGCTTTACAGAATTTTGTGGTTTTGTCATACATCAACAAGAACTATATTTCTTTTTAAATGTGAGTATTTTACCTTTTAGGTAAGTAAAAATATATTGGCTTTATTCCAATTTTACAACTGTAAGTTGCATAATTCCTATCAAAAAGTATAAATATTAATCACCTTCCTATTTAAGAGAAATATCAAATAAATTGTACACATTACCTGATTTTAGTCTTTGGCTGTGATTCCTATAGCTATATATTAGGAATGAAATTAAAACACAAGGACTCGTAATATTTTTCATTACAGATAGAAGTCAGTTCTTACGTGACAAAACTGATTATACTACAATTAATCTGCTTCAGAATTAATAAAATGCATAAATATGTATATGATCATAATATTATTATGATTAACAACATATTAACTTATTTAATATTAATTAACCTAATAGATTTTGGGAAGTTAAATATATAATAATCTTAGGATAGTTCTGGATCTAATGAGAGAGGATATTTAAATAACAGAAGACTAAGTAACTTTAAATGTTATGTACAAGTGATTATAGGGAGGTTAATGGTAAGGGGCTTAGAAGGTAAAAGTATCTAGTATCCTTGCTGATGGAAATAAAATGTGAGTTCAGAATATGAAAGTATAGTTACTAATTACTGTGCTGTAATTTCTGAAAAGCGACCACAGTTCAACGGTGTTGAGGGGAAGGTAGAGGAGTGACAGGGAGATTTCACTAAAGAGTTGAAATTTCTACTTGGTTTTGAAGGCTGAGAGAAGAATGTGAGATTGAGAAGGAAGGATATGGACAGGGCAAGGATAAAAATACAGGCATTTGTGTCTGGCACAAAGGAGCCTCCCTAGGAGTCAGTTTGAAAATCAGTGCAGTAGGCAATTAAAAGAATGGAACTTAAGGACAAGATCTAAACGGATGATACAACTTTGGAAGACAGACATGCAGACAAGATTTGGCTCAGCGAGTGAAGAGAGAGAGGGGGTTTGAGGATGGAAATGGGGGACTGAGAATATCAGCAGCTGTGGAGGAAGGGGAACCAGCCAAGAAGGTTGTGCAGATCCTGTTAGAGAGGTGCTAACAGGGTAGAAGGAGAATCAGGAAAGTGTGGGATCAGAAAGTCAAGGGGTGGGCTTAACAGTGTTAAAGAGAGAAAAGTGGTCAGGGCGTTCACCTGTGCTGCGTCTGCGGAGCAGCTGTTGCTGAAAGACTGCAGAAACGTGGGGAAGTAGAGACCCCAAGTGCAGACGAGAGAGAGTGGGAGGGGAGCAAGAGCAGGTGAGAGGCCGGGTGGGGGGCAGGTAATGTACGAGTGGCTTATATGAAAAAGAGAAGTTGCTCACTAGTGTCCCATTCTTTGTGACTGTATGGTAGGTCCATGGAATTCTCCAGGCAAGAATACTAGAATGGGTAGCACTGCAGGGAGATTCTTTACCACCTGAGACACCAGGGAGGCCCAAGTGGCTTATATACTGGGGTCTAATAGGATCTCCTGGGCTTCCCTGGCGACTCAGGAGTAAAGAATCCACCTGCAATGCAGGAGACACAGGAGACGTGGGTTTGATCCTCTGGGACAGGAAGATGATCTGGAGGAGGGCATGGCAACCTACTCCAGTATCCTTGCCTGGAGAATCCCATGGACAGAGGAGCCTGGCGGGCCGCAGTCTACGGGGTCACAAAGGGTCAGACGTGACTGAAGTGAGCACACACACAACACGATCTCATATACACAAACACTGACCTTCTGGGAGCTGTGACCATAAACCCAATCAGCAGGACACAGACAAAAAGATTTGAATACTGATAGAATAAAAATGAAGGGCCGTCACAATGAGATGGTGGGTCCACCGAGGAAGAGTATATCATAGACACAACGGACAAATGTCTACAACTTTGAAATGTGTATACATCTAGCACAGTTTCAGAAATATTACAGTTTATAAAAATAATTTAAAAAAAAGATGAGCAGTAGTAGTGTTAAGCAGAGTAAGGAGTAGATAAAGAATGTAACCTAGTCTGTACCATTCATTCACACAGGACTGAGAACTTAAATTTTAACTAAAGGAATAAAAAGTTACTTAAAAAATATGTATTTCTGGCTTTGTTGCCTTGAATTCAAATTAAAAATGAAATGAATTTATATTAAGGACATGCATGCTAATTTGGAAATATTCCTTATTTGTTTCTTTTTAATGTTCTCTTATTTGATGAACATTGTCAGAATTTTCACTCTGGAATCTATGGGAAGTTAGGATTAACAGACTGTGTGTGTGTGTGTATGCTTAGTCCTTCAGTTATATCTGACTCTTTGCAACCCCCTGGACTGTAGCCCGACAGATTCCTCTGTCCAAGGGATTCTCCAGGCAAGAATACTGGGATGGGTTGCCATGCCTTCCGCCAGATCTTCCTGGCCCAGGGATTGAACTCAGTCTTCTGCTTCTCCTGTGTTGGCAGGTGGATTCTTTACCACAGCGCCACCCGAAGCCCAATAAGCTTTGTATTAGATCAAAACATGTTATAATCCCCATGTCTAGTGTAACTTGTTGATCTCAATTTAAGGAAGTTTTAGGTAGAATTATTAAAATATTAGCTAATATGATAAAAGGTCTTTCAGGTGTTTGTGCAACCACTATGAGTAGTATGGATTCAGCTGTTTACTTGGTATAAAAGTGAGTCAAACTAACAAATGGAGGGTTTAATTAAACTTTGGGAAAGCAGTTTCTCAGTTATAATAAATCCTGGGTTCAAGAATTATTACTGATTCTTTCTGCAAAAAGGATTTGAGCTCCTGCGAAGTGCTTGACTTCCAATTAGTTATCTGCACACAGTAATGGGAACAGTTTCATAGAGAAAGTCACAGGAGAGACAGTTATCAAACTACAATGTGCAAAAAGCCCAATCACCAAGTCCAATCACCAGCTCAGGCTATGATCAGTGACTCTTTTTTGAACTAAAGTATATATATGTGTGTATATCCTGTGGTGTACACACACACACACACACACACACACACACACACACACACGCACATCAGTGTCACTTGCATTCACCTGCCTCACAGGTGTTCTGGGCTAAGTTCCCCTTCTATAATGGCTGCTCAATTGAGTAATTACTCAGTTACTCTAATGGGTTAGTAAGTCATGCACTCTCAAAATATTAATGGTCATTCAGCTTTTTTTCAGATGAACAACTGAAGCCTAGTTAGTTCAAGTATATGGCCCATCAAACTCTTCTCTTTAGTTATTAGCAGGATCCAGAAGAACATCAGAAAAATTACTGAAATTAGTGGTCATCACTAATTGTTACAAAAATTGTTACAGTTATAGTTTTGCTATGTTGGAAGCCCAAGTATATGAGAACAGCCTGAGCTGTTCTGTGATTGACTTAATGGGTATTTCCCTTTGGCTGGGTCAATGACCTGGAACTTGCTCCATGTAATGTTAATCATTCGATCCAGTCTCAGAAGTATACAAAGGAAAGAATCACAGAGGTCCCTTTTGGTGAATATGTGCACGCGAACTAGACTTCACAGGATGGTACTCTAACATCTGGACTCAATCCTATAGATTATTCAGAAAGATAACCCAATCTCCTTACAGTCCAAATAAAACAACACTTAGCAGTACTTGCTGGTTTCACTTGGGTGGGAAGTCACCCACTTGCAGTACCAAGAAAGAAGCATGGAACTATCTCGAAAATGATGTCTACAGGAACTCCAGCCTATTTCTACAAGAGTCACCATGGTACAACCATTATGTTTATGGGACTGCAGGGAAAAATAGCAGAGGGGAGGATAGATACCCAGTATGTGAAGAAACTGAGAAACAAAGGAGGGATTTACTTACCAAACAGAACCAAAGGGAAAGAGCTGAGACTGGATAGCTCAAGATTTAAGCATTGTTTAAGATGAGATCCAGCTAAATTCCAACAATAACAAACTTCATGAGAGACTGGGATTTTAGCCACAGAATGAGATTCTTTTTCACTGCTGAAAAGTAAATATAATAAGAGCAACAGGAAACTTTAGAGCAGACATGCTGCTGCTGCTGCTGCTGCGAAGTCGTTTCAGTCGTGTCCGACTCTGTGCGACCCCATAGACGGCAGCCCACCAGGCTCCCCCGTCCCTGGGATTCTCCAGGCAAGAACACTGGAGTGGGTTGCCATTTCCTTCTCCAATGCAAGAAAGTGAAAAGTGAAAGTGAGGTCGCTCAGTCCTATCCGACTCTTCACGACCCCAAGGACTGCAGCCTCCCAGGCTCCTCCGTCCATGGGAGTTTCCAGGCAAGAATACTGGAGTGGGGTGTCATTGCCTTCATAGACCAGACACAGTCTTAAGCATATAAGGGCACCAAGACCAGTGTTCATTGAACCTTGCAGTGATTGTTGCATCTTTAGGAACATGGCAAGAAATTTACATGTGAAGCTCTTCACAGCTGCTTTAAGTAAGTACCACTTGCTAGACTCTGATTTTTTCCCCCTTAAATAACTGACTTAACTGCCTAGATGTCCAAGTTCTCTACCACCACACACAGAGCTACCACGATCATCCTCCACTGGGCCGCCTGAGCCACCCCCTCCCCAGGCTACACTGAGCTCTCCGCTAAGCACCAGGCATTCTGCCAGGCACTTTGCATACTTGATCTCAAACCTTTGAGAGTTATTTTTAATTCACATTTTCCAGCAAATTCCAACTTATATTTCCCAAGTGCTCACTATATGTCCTTGTGAATCAGGGCTCAAAGGCTCCAGCTCCATTTGGCTCCTAAGTCTATCTATGCCTTGTTTAAACAAGTCGCTCTGGTTTCATCATGCAACAATTTTAAAATAATGAACACTTTGAGGTTTACTAAGTGAGAAAGGTTGCCACCAGCTAATTGGGAGAAAGATACCAATAAGGCATTTCCATTTTGACAAAAACGCCTAAATATTGGACCCCTGGCATATATGAATTTAATCTGAGACTTTTAGGGGAGAATTAGATAATGTACAAATTATACAGTGGAACTTGCAAGAAAAAAAAAAAAACAACAACTTTTGAACAGTACTAAAAAAAAAAAAAAGGTTTCCCCAGTCCCAACATATGTTTTTACACAAATCTGCATGCTCCAATTAATCTGCTGAACTGCTGGTGTGCGGCTGGACCGCCTTAATCA
Organism: Muntiacus reevesi; assembly: GCF_963930625.1. Taxonomy (NCBI): domain Eukaryota; kingdom Metazoa; phylum Chordata; class Mammalia; order Artiodactyla; family Cervidae; genus Muntiacus; species Muntiacus reevesi. The sequence continues at coordinate 31,423,912 of NC_089255.1, read as the reverse complement.
TCTTTGTAAGTACAATGTGCAATTTGTGGTCTGATTTCTAGCAAGAAAAGTGCACCTAATTTTGGCTCGCCCCATACTTAAACCTATTTTAGAAAATTAGAATTTAACCATAGCTTTACACAGTCTTAAAAAGAAAAACTGTACGCAGCTGCTGACAGGTCATTGATGTTGTAATACTCTGAGTACCCGAGGAGAGATTTTATAGTATTATCCCAATGAATGGCATAAAAGAGACTTGGATTTTAAAAATTCATCTCTACTTGTCAAACATTATTAGGAAAGGAAGAAAAAAAATGGAGATTTCTTGGGATGATCTGACATAGCGGCATGTTTTTCTGGTCTACCACGTCTGGCTGGCAGAACTCTTTTCTTTTCTAGTGAAATAAACAACTGTTTAGTACAATGCTATGTTTGGAACAAGGCAAGTTTTATTTTCTTTTTTAAGCCCTTGGCTCAAGAGAATAGTCTTATGGGAAATGGCTATTGTGTTTACTGTTGTTTGATGATGAAATGTCATCTGACTAAAATACTTATGAAATAAATTATTCCATTCAATAAAGCCATCAATAGTTTGGCTGGTTTAAAAATGCAATTTGCATTATAATGCATCAAGAAATCCCTGAAGAAAAACTCTTACATACGTTCGTTCATATCAACACACTCACAATTGTGCTTGCTCATGCTCTCTCTTTTTCTCTCTCTCCTGGTTTGAAAGAGTTGCTTACAACTTAAAATACCACAAAAATTTTAAATCTGAAAATGCCACTACCATTTCACAGCTTAGTACAGAATCATCTTAAAGCAAGAACCAATATGTTCAATGATTAGTTCACTTTGAGAGTGATGACTGACTAGAAGTGAATAAGAGGTATTAAGATGTAGTTTATATTCATTTTATTGTAAAAGGTAAATGGTTGTTAATGGCTACATCATCATATTTTTGCTGACCTAACAGAATAACCCCATCCACCCACTTTTGGGAGGCCAGCTTCTCCTTGGATAGTTTGTTTTTGCCATACCACTAACTTTTTACAGTGGTGTTTAATCCTTATATGTATTTGACTTATAAATTACGGGGAATGAGGATTACTTTTATTTTGGGAATTTTTCAATGTCCCTTAAGATCATTGGAGACAACCTTGAAAATCCAGGGTTGGTAATTATTGGCCTTGTGAAAGAAAACCAGCTCCTATTTCTTAATTAGTCTGGTTTTGATCAATGACTACTTCTGGAAGAGGAACTGTTGAAGGAAAAACTATGTATCCTGGCCAGTACTCTGCTAACACAAACTGAAAATATTTTCCTCCAAGGAGAAAAATCTTGGAGGAAATAAGCCATTTCTCTAAAGAAGAATGCCTCCAAGATGTTGTCTGGAACATGAATGACATTGAGTATGCTCTCTCCTTCATTGAGTAAAATGTTCTGGGACTAAGGGCTATACTGGTTCCCAACAATGCCTGATATCTCTGTGACAACAGGGATTGGATCTTAGGTGTCCCCATGTTCCAAGAGCCAGCATACAGCCTACCGCATAGTCTGATGCCCAATAAGTGTTCATGAGTTAAAGATGCAAAGGAGTAACTGACTTCAGTAAAACCACTGAGCTGATAACCCAGACTACAGGTCTGTCCAACAGGCCAGTATTCCCAATCTCATTGTGGCATCATGGCTCTTGGCCTCTAGGCTACATTCTTGAATGTGTAGTTCAGCTTCTACCTGAACTTTAATAGGGCTGAAATGAATATTTGTGCTAAATCTCTTATTAGTGTTTTATTTTCAGTCATGCAAGAACATGTTTTAGCAGTTTGGAAAGGAATGGACTCAAGATGCAAAATGGGTACCTGCTATTTCTTTGAATATGTTTGCCATGAACTAATTTTCCAGTCTATATGATAGGAAAGGCAGTGGGACTCCAAGCTTGACCCTGACTAATTGACTGTGTGACCTTGAGAGAGTCCCAGAGACTTTTTCATCTCATCTGTAAATGAGAAGGTTGTACTAGATGATCTCTCAGGTCCCTCTTGGCCCTATTATTTTTAAAATTCTATCACTATTATTATTTATATTTGCAAAAGTGAGTGTGAGAGCATGATTTCTAAATAAAAGCCAAAAAAGGAATCTAAAAAGATGGTGTCACTGCTCACTCAAAAAGAGGAATGTGAACTCCCAGTTGTAACATATATCCAAGTCCAATGGAATACATTCACAGAATTAACTAGATTACCCCTTCCTATTCCTATCTAAGATGCTAAAATCAATATGTGACGGACATGAGGAAATTGTTTATTTATCTTGTAATTAGTTAACAGTCTTTCCTGTCAAGCTGAATCTGGAGGTTTGCACTCATTGGGTAGCACGGGTTTCAGGGAGTCTGAATCTTCTGAAACTACAATCGACCCTATGTATCCATGGGCCATTGGTTCCAGGACCTGCCACAGATACCAAAATCTGTGATGTTCAAGTCCCATAGTCTGCCCTCCTTATCTGCAGATTCAGTCAACTGCAGATGGTAAACCATAGCACTGTATTCATGGATTAAAAAAAAATCTACTTCTAAGTGGACCTCCACAGTTCAAACTCCTGCTCTTTAAGGGTCAATTTCATAGGCAAAATTTTGCATGTTTACAAAGTTATACAGGGGAGAAAGTTCATGGTTTTAATCAATATTTAACTCAAAATTTCAGGAACCTCAGGCTAAATCATGGTCTAATATCATTAACTGCTGTTTAGAACCCCTGGAATTGGACCTAGATTGGATCCCATGCTCAGCCACTTAGCAGTTATCTGACTTTAAGCAGGCCTCAGTTACCTTATGAGTGAAACAAACAATAATATCTACTCTGAGGATGGCTGTAAGGATTAATAAATGATATCTACAGAATTAATGTATATAAAAGCACTGGTCCAAGGTCCATCTCATAATAAGTGCTTAGTAAGAAACAAATATTTTATTTTTGTCATAGCAAATGAGGTTGATTATGATTAAGTCTTCAGAGTTGTTCACTGCTGTTAATCAGCCTATTGGTTGAGAAGAGGATTCCTTTTCAAAAGCTGTAGAGAGAAGGCAGGGGAGGAGGCACTGTCTAAATATGGTAGTTTGTAAAGAAATCCATCTCTAAAAGCAATCTAACTATACTAGTCAATATAATTATACTAAAAATGATTATAACCATCTTAAACTTACAGTTTAAAACAATTTAAAATGCTGTATAATTTTGGCTTATACACGTCCAATTTGAAGGAGGTTTCTGAACTCATTCTGGTGAGCTAACGAGATTTTCTGATCTAAGCACTTGCTGGCACTAAGTCATGAAAGGAACTAACAAGAGGGCTGAATGAGATGGTTCCTGAGGCTCCTTCTAGTTCTAAGACTCTACAGTTCTCTTCTCCTGAATGAAGAAAAAAAAAGGAAAATCCCCTTTAAATGACACTGAAATCTCCAAATTGTCTAAATAGTTTCATGTCCCCTATTGGCACAAGAAGTCCCGTATCTTGACCCCCCATGTGGTGGAGTGCTCCGGCATGTAGGAAATCAAGACGCAGTCTCCAGTTGGAATCCAGTTCTGGATCAAAGACAGAAACCTTATCTGCATTTTAAAGAAGGGGGGAGAGGGGAACACTGCTGATACTTAGGACAGTATGACCACAACACAAAGAGAGACAGGCTACCATATGCCACTCAGGAAAGCAGTCTGTTTCACTAGACCACCTTCAGACTACTATATTCAAACTATCCAATGTATCAACTTAGCTGGGTGGTTTCTTAAACCTGTATAGCATCAGGGTTTCCCCCCCAGAAAGTTCTTTGGGAAAGAGATTATAATTTTGTTGTCTGCTGGACCCAAGTCCCACTGAGGTCTGGTAACCTGAGCACCTTGGCAGGGACGAAGATTTGAACATAGGTCCAACAAACTCCAGAATTACTGATTCTTTCCATGACACCAGTGGCTCCCAAAACATCAAGGGAGAATATTAGGTAGTTGTATTAGAATCAGCTGGAGAGCTTGATAAAATGCTTTTTCCTAGGTCTCAAACCCAGAGGGTCTGATTTAGAAGGTCTGGAGGAAGTCAGAGATGAACCAAGTGCCTCTATCAGTTCTGATGTGCAGCCAGGTTTGGGGAACACTGAGCTCTCCATTTGGGCTGCAGTCTCCAGGAAAGGCTTTTTATTTTTTAAAATTCTAAAAATTGAAATATAATTGCTTTAAAATGTTGCTTTAGTTTCTGCTGTACAATGAAGTGAATCAGATATATGTGTGTGTGTGTGTGTGTGTGTGTGTGTGTGTCCCCTTCATCTTGGACCTCCCTCCCACCACCTCCCACCGCACCCCTCGAGGTCATCACAGAGCACTGAGCTGAGCTCCCTGTGGTATACAGAAGCTTCCCACTAGCTATTTATTTTATACATGGTCATGTATATATGTCAATCTTAATCTCTCAGTTCATCCTGCCCTCCCCGTCTGCCCCTGTATCTGTGTAGGGAATGAGCTTTGAACACTGAAGAAAGAAGCTGGACTTAAGTAGAGGATGGGTTGTGAGATGGCCTTTGATGGAAGGGTCTGGCATGTGTATAAGGGAATAAGACAACCGTCCCAGCTAGAGCTGAGGGGCACGAAGGAGGAGAAAGGCTGGGGATGTATCTAAAACTGAGACAGAAAATAGGTTCACAGGGCTTCCTTGAAGCCCTGTTTTAGAAGGATTCTGATGCGGGGAGTGGTGGCATACAGTCACAGGATAGACATGCTAAACTTCAGTACAGAACTTTTATTTTTAAATGACAACATATGGTGCATTTTATAGTCCATCAAGATTGGCTTTGTTTAAATGAATATAAGATAAAAATAAGATGAACAGTAAAGTTTAATCATCTCTCCTAAATTTTACTTGGTCCCTACAACTCTGTTTTTAATTATAGCTTCATGACTTTTACCTGAATTCCTCAAGTGCAAATACTTTCTTTTAAAATTTATTTTCATCATATCTTCAGTGCAATGCAGAAAAGGAATCTTAAATATTTATTTCAGCATTTTATATTTTTATTGGTTTTGTAAACCACTGAAATTGTAGAGTGTACTTAAGAGTGAGTTGGTTCCATATGCAGTAAATCAACTGGCGGACAGACTATAGTGTACACCATTTACAAAGAGAATCACCATAGCTAAAAATATAACTTCCTCCCCTCCCACCCCCGAAGCCAACATCCAAACAACTACACAATTGCATGCTGGAGAGATGGGTACTATATTCCAAGACAAATATATACAAATTAAGCCGGAAAACCTTAAAGTGTTATTGATTTAATTCTAAGAAACATTTCACAATCAAGTCTCATAGATACTATTTCTCTATAGAGAAAAGTACAAGGAGGGGGAGACGATGATTGCAAAAGATATGAATGTGGAAAGGAGCCTCATGCAGAAAGGAATCTTGCTAAAGTATTTTAAATACCAACAACGAGAAAAAGGAGTTTCAGTCTCCACGAAGCATTGTGAGAGCGCAGGGACTCTACCTCTCTCTCTACTTCCTCAAGCTGTACCCTCAGTCTGACTCTGGGGGGCTCAGCAGCTTCAAAACTTCTAACAGCAGTGGGTGAGAGGCAGCAGAAAGGTTGTGATGAAACCAACAACCCAGAAAATGTATACATGAGAGTAATGCAGGTCTTAACAGTCCAAGTCATGGAGGGAGTACCTTACTTGGTATTTGGTATTCAGGATTCCTCCTGGAGCATTCAGAATGCTGCATTCTTGCCACAAGAGGCAGGAATATTCTAAAATGAAGCATGTGAAGACCCAGAAGGAGCTATTCAGAGGCCTCCAGTTCCAGTGCTAACTCCCCAGCAGAATTAACTAGATCATGAGTCATACTTTACCAGTCACCCTAAAAAATATGAAGACAGACTCACTAACCTAGAACAGAACCTAGTACACAGTGGGAGCTCAACAAATGTTATTTGCAAGTTGATCAGGCATCTGGAAAGTCAATAGTGGGTGGTCTTGATAGCTAGATGCTGATAACCCTTAAATATAAAATAGGTTTCTGAAAAACCAGGGTAAAAGGGATGCTGGACCGTTATTTTCCAATCGATCTAGCAATCAACAGACTAGCTCAAAAAGGGCTGTTCAACATTAGATGACTGAAGTGAGAAAGTGACTTTGGTAGTTTGCAAAGGTGTAGGTATTTATTTAGAAACTGAGAAAATTATAAAAATAATATAATAATTATATATAATAATCAAATAAGTATAAAAACTATAACTAAATAAATATAATAGTTAATCAATAAAATTTTTATAATAAATTACAAAAATAATCTAACAGTCTAATCTAAGTGGATTCATTTCCCCCACCACTAATTTTGGCCACAATTATGAAAATTTTGTATTCTATTTACACAGAGTGCTCAATATATGTTATTGATTTATTAGTCTATTAAATATATTCTGTAAATTAAGTGACATAAAAGACGTGCCTAATGACAACAATCAAGATGATGCTTCCTGCTGATACAGTTATTTCTACGGTAAATATAAAAATTCAGAATAATCTTTAAAATGACACAACCTCAAGATCAGAAATTTGGCATCAAAAATATCAAGGTAAAAATAATGATTCACACAGCTTTTGAAACTAAGTTTATAAACGAAATTCCTATAATTTAAAAAATTATTTCAGAATGAAAGTGAACTGACCAAACAATCAAAGTTCAAAATGGCTCTAAGGTTCAGATTACATATAAACGAGAAAAAGAAGAGACCGCTATACTGGGGTGAATGGCAACCACTTCCAATATGATTAAATTTATTTCATTTTATCTTTCTTTTATTTGGGAAATAATTATTTCTCTGAAAAGCCCTTCACAGCCTTTCTCCTCTTTGAACCCACACTCTGGGCTGGAATTCTATACAAGTCCCATGAAATGAGTTTACTTAACTGAACAAGCAGACTGCAGAAACACTGTGATGACAAGAAAAGCAATCCTTTTAAAATGAAGAATAGCTTTATCTTGAAGGTCACAAGGTACGGTTGCATACAACCTTGTGTTGGCACAAGACAGGGATACTGACGTTGACAAATTTAGAAAGTTAGCTCCAAGACAGGGACCTTTTATCCTCTACCTGACCCAAGCCCAGGTCCCTAGAACATAGGAGACACTCAATAAGGAGTCAGTGAATACATGAATGAACAATGAGGTCCGAGTCCTGTCTAGTGGATTCAGACCATTCCTCAAGTCTGGTCTTATCACTACCGTTATTATTCCAAGAATTTATCCAACAGAGAACTGGGGGACAAAGGATACCCCTGGCAGACACTGAATCTGTGAGGTAAGACTGCCCAGCAGTCAAAGACATCAAAGGCTCCTCAAGAAAAAGTGACTCAACAGAACTATAAAAACCCATTCTCAAATTGTATTATTTAATGTCTCATTAGAAGTTTAATGACAACTTTGCAAAGAATAAAACAATACAATTCTGAAGAAATAACATTTCAAAGCAATATTTAAGCCAAATACTTAGGGGAATTAAAAAAAAAATCAGATTTTTAAAAGTAGTATACAGCTCCTTCCACATATGGATTTTCATGACATGGATCTATCTATTATTATTCATTGATAGAGTAGCTCTAGTCTCAGTCTAAATGAATGAACAAATAAATATAGAGATAAAGCTACATAGAAACCAAAGACAAACATTAAATTCCTATAAAAAATGAAAGGGGTGTAAAATGATAAAGTAGTTTTCTATACATGTCAAAATATTATACTTGTGAACTTTGGAAAACAGATAAAATGCTTACATGTTGTTGCTGGTTAAAGCTGGTAGTAGATGAAATTAGAAAAAGCTGTATGTTATACTCCATTGCTATTGGACCAAGACTTCGGCAGGATAACATTCACCTTTTCATTTGAAAATAAAGATACATCAAAACTCTTGAGTTGAAAGGTTAAGTGTACTCTCTGTGTAGTTGATAAATGTAGACCTAATCTAATCAGGGGCTGGCCCAGGCACCACTGCCCTGACCCAGGCTTCTGGTTTCCATGAGGGTAAGATCTAACCAAGATGTGGGCTCTCGGCCTTTGACCTCCTCGAGACCTGGTCCGAGCCAGCCAAGAGCTCTGCTTAACAGCCGGGGAACTCGCGGTTCAAATCAGGACCATGTGCCCTTGGCAAATACAACACATGTCTCTGAAACGAAAATGCAACATGATCGAGTGCTTCGGGATATTTTAACAGCTAGGAGAGAGATTATAGCTAGATAAAACTGGGCTTCCAGGTCACTTTGGCTCATTCATGTTTCTCCCCGGTTCTTTGGACTAGACAAATTTAATTTTATTGTTATTTCTTAAGAATTTGCTAGAAAAACACAAGTTGGGTAAGTTGTTTCATGGCTGATTGATCTTGGGGAAGAAGGGGTGTTGTAAGGTTTTTCTGTGACATGTGTCACCTATTAGATAGTTAGCTTTTTCTATTTCCAACTGAGCCAAACCAAATTAATTAGAAAGCAGTTTGAATTACAAGCTAAATACAATGAAAAGTAATAAAAACAGAAAATGACATTTAGGTCATCAATAATATTCCTGAGGTAATTCCACATTGATTTTTCTTGTTTTCTATGATAAAGAGCTTTACAAGTTGTCAAACTGACAGTTTAACCCCTGGCCGTTACAGTAGAAACAACAGCAGGCATCGGGACCACAAATTTAATAATGGGGCAGATTTATTTTCTTTTTGGTTCTCACTCTGTTTCTCCTGGAAATCAGCACTAGGAGTGTAAGATGGTCTGAGTTACCATGAACCTGAGGAAGTCTACAAAACCCGCAGTCTTTGTAAGATTCAAATATTACTACAGAGTTTATCCACCAAATTCAAATCAAAGCAGGTATCAGAGATTCGGGTGAAACAAAGAAAAACAACTCCCAACAGCACATTAGCATCTTCTTTTTTAATAAGGAGAAACATAGATTATGACAGTCTTTGCAACAAAAAAGCCCTACTTTTTACTTTTCAGAGTAAAACTTACACTTCTTTGCTATGGGAGAACTTTAATCTATGGCTCAATGTATTTTAGAATGTTTAAGGTCCATGAAAATCAATGTTTTTAATTACTTTCAAAATTTTAGTACAGGAAAAACCCATGATGCAAAGACTTCCCCTTCAAATAGCTAAACTTTTTAATTGAGGGAGGAAAAAAACCCAGAGAAGGTAGAAGTTTTATTTTATTTGTATGATGTCTAGTTTGCTAGCTCTAGTGAAGTATTTGAGGAGAACTGGGGTGATCCTTCATCTAAATTTAAACCCTGAGTTTCCAGTTATCTTAGGGACTATGGTTGTAACCCCTCTGCCCCTGCATCCAGGTCCCAGAGCCAGCTCCTCCCAGCTTCCAGGATTGCACAGGGTCGTCTGCAGAGACCCCCAGGGCATCTCTTTCCAGTTCAACCTCAGGAAGACACTTCATGCCAATCCGGGCTCCTGGTGTTCAAGGCCTGGAGGTACTGCCAAGTAGCGCAGATGATGGCTTGTCAGAGTTCTTAACCTTAGAGCACCAGCTGGGATTGCAGGAGAACCCTCAGCATCCCCTGGCCAGAGAAGCTGAAAGGCTCACCTGCTGAATGAGGTTTATACCAGGCCACTCATCATACCCTTCAACACACATTTTCAAGAGTGAAGCCCAAGCCTCTTGCTGTGACTTACAAGATTCTTCAGGATCTTGCTTCTCAGAGAATTGACTTCCTACCACTTACTTTCCCAACCAACCCAACACTAAATCCAGCAACAGAGAATCAGATGCAGTTCTCTGACTGGGCCAGCTTTCCAATACGTCCATATTTGTTGTTTTTCCTGTCTGGAAATACTTCATCCCGCATTTTAAGGTTGAGTCCAGTGGGTCTTCTCTGGATAACCTTAGAATGTCGCATCTATTTATGTCCGAAAGAGAAGCTCTTCTACCTCAGAACTAGAGCTGTGCCATCCACTATGGTACCCTATCTGCTTATGCTATCAAAATCAAGAGTAAAATTAAACACAGTTAAAATTCATTTCCTCAGTGATGCTAGCCACGTTTGTGTGTTCACTAGCCACGTGTCGCTGGTGGTCCTTGTATTGGACAGTATTGATATAAACCATTTCCATCACTGCAGAATGTTATTTTGCGCAGCACTGGTCTAGGGACAAATGAGTTGGTGGGTAGTCCCACCCACTGTGGGAACAACAATCCCAGCTCTCAAAAATCTCCCAGAGCCAAGTGCTATTGGTGAGGAAGGAGAGAAATCTCATTCTCATTCTTTACCTGAGCCCAACTCATTAGATCCCTGTGGCTATCAAAGTCAGAGAAGTTGAAAGGGCACTTATCAGACAACAAAAGCACATCTGGAATTTTTGGGGGGCTCTAAATTCTGAAAACAGCATGCAGAGTAAGGAGCTTCTTGATTCTAAGTCTACCTGAAGACTAGCAGATGAAATATACATGTAATGACAAAGCAGAGGAGGGCAGGAGAGAACCACTGACATTAACACCATAAAGCTGATATACCAGCCACTTTGTAATCATACAGGCTGGCCAAAAAACTCGTGGGTTTTTCTGTACCATCTTATGGAAGAACCTGAATGAACCTTTTTGCCAATCCAATACTATAATGCATTCTAAGTTATATAAGACGAATTGTTCCTACTTTAGGAATCAATTCACTCTTTAAAACAATATCTTCAAATAACTGACCTCCTCTTGGAACCAAATCATTTTGGAATTGGAGGTATTACAGATGGCATCAGAACATGGTGCTCCCAGGATTGAGGGAGAAGACTGGAAAAGCCATCCTCTGAGAGTGAAGTTGAGAAATCAACATATAGTAGACTCTGCTATTCCTTCAACACAGTCTAGCCACAGAGACAGACCATTTTCCAGCCAATCTCTTGGTTTGAGCAACCCTGAGAGGTGATGACATTTATCTCAGCAGGAACCAACCACCACTGCGTGCCTGTGCCCTGAGCCTGGCACATGAGGCCGTGAGACACGTGTAACACAGCCTGCCAGGCTCCTCTGTCCATGAGATTTCCCAGGCAGGAATACTAGAGTGGGTTGCCATTTCCTTCTCCAGAGGATCTTCCCGATCCAGGGATTGAACCCCAGTCCATTGTATCACAGGCAGTCTCCTGCATTGCAAGTGAATTCTTTACTGACTGAGCTACGAGGGAAGTCCAATAAATACAATAAGGAATACAAAATGCAAAAATATCAACCAAGCACTACCCAGAACAAGAAATAAACACTCCAAGTTTCTTTCTTAGTCTTCATCAACCCCATGTCCTTCTCAGAGGCAACTGCAACTGTGACTCCCAATCACCAGGGAGTAGTCTCAGGGGTAATATTTTGTAATACTCGTTCTCAAACTGGGTTGCTCATTGGCATCACATAGAGAGTTTTAACCAGCACTGGTTTCAATGCATAAATGCTGACTTGCATAGTCTGGGCACAGCACTTTTTAGGTATCAGGTGATTCTAATGTACCAAGTTCTTAAATACAAGACCGTCAAAAGTAACCAGAAAGAGGTTGCCTTTTGCAGGGAGTTAAGGCCGAATTTCCTTATTCTTCCCTCCCCCTTCTTCCCATTCTCCTTTTTTATCAGTTTTCTTTCTTCCCTTCTTTCCTCCCCCCCCCACAATCAAGCCACAATTACTACAAAAGATATCAGAAGCAGCTTAAATTACATCTAATAAATCTCCTTTCCCCCCCCCTTCTTTTTTTTATTTTTCAGGATTAAGTAATTTTAAAAAAGGATATAAAGAGGGAAAGGTTAGAAAAACAGAGAAGAAAATAAAGCAAGCTAACTGGGGAAGAGATGAAAGATTTGAAGGGAGAAAACAAAGGAAAAGGAGTGGGGAGATGAAAGGAAACAGGCTCTCTCCTGACACAGTTTATTTCACCCTACATGTTTACCTAATGAGGACCCAATAGGACAAAAGAGCTTTTGAAAATTGCTGGTGGTATCCTGATGTTCAGCTGACTGTAACACTGTTGTTGTTGTTTAGTTGTAAGTCATGTCCAACTCTTTGAGACCCCATGGACTGTAGCCTACCAGGCTCCTCTGTCCATGGGATTTCCCAGGCGAGAATATTGGAGAGGGTTGCCATTTCCTTCTCCAGGGGATCTTCCTGACCCAGGGATTGAACCTGCATCTCCTACACTGACAGGTGGATTCTTCACCACTGAGCCATCAGGGAAGCCCTGACTGCAACATAATTTACCCCATAGCTTCTCAGCCCTCATAGCAAAGGACATTCCCCGCCCACCCCACCAACCTCAGAGTCCCAAACTCAGAGTCCCACTCCCAGGACTCTGAGTTCTTGGGAGGCAGCACAGCAATTTGGGTGAGAGCTGGGTTCCAAAGTCAGACAGCTGAGCCCTTTGAGCAATAACCTTGAGAAAGATACTAAGTTAACCCTCATGTTTCATCATATAAAATGTAGATAATAGTCTAAACCTGTGCTGGTGAAATGTTACATGTCAACCTGGCTAGGCTATGATGCCCAGTTCTTCAATCGACCACAAATCCAGGTGCTGTTGTGAAGGTACTTTGTAGATGTGATTACATCTACAGTCAGTTGACTTTAAGTGGAACAGATTACCCTCTATCATGTGGGTGAGCCTCACCCAATCAGATGAAAGCTTTGAGGGCAAAAACTGAGGTTTGCCAGTAAGGAAGGAATTCTGCCTCTGGACCATCACATAGAAATCCCATCTGAGTTTCCAGGCATCTGGCCTGTTCTAAAGATTTCAGATGCAAGACCGCAATCTTGACTCTTGCCTGAGTTTCCAGCCTGCTGTCCTGACCAATGAGTCTCAGAGTTGCCAGTCCCCACAACTGCCTGAATCAGTTGCTCAAAATAAATCTCTTACTGTATGCACACGTATATTCTATTAGTTTTGTTTCTCTGGAGAACCCTACCTTATGACATAAGAAATGCAACGTGCTAATGAAATGCATAATCAACATTAGCTACAATTTTTAGGGTAGTGTGGGGCTTGTTGTGGCTTATCTTTCCTGCCATGACCAGAAGGCTCGGGATTGATCCCCGACTCTGTACTTTGGATATAATTTCTCTCTCTCTTCTATCTTTTGTAAATTTTTTCATAATAGATGTCAGGCCACCTCTCTCTAATTCACATTAACACAGACCCAGGACATAATCACCGACTCAACGGACATGAATTGGAGCAAACTCCAGGAGATGATGCAGGACAGGGAAGCCTGGCGTGCTGCAGTCCATGGTGTTCAGAGCCAGACACGATTTAGTGACTCTACAAGAACACAATCATAGTTATAGCCACAACCTGGGCGTTAGAGGCACACAGCTGGGCTCTGGAAACTGCTTCATTCCAGACTCCCGGTGCTTTCTCCTAGGCTGCCACAGATACCTTCTTCTTCTTCTCGTCCTTTTTGTTTCCAGTCTCCAGCCCTGGCCTATCGGCAGCTTTGCGCCTCCGCGCAAGGCAAATGAGAAGCACCTACTTCACCAGCCTCTTCTTCCAAGTCCCCCCACGGGGCTTCCATTACTGATGGAAGAAACTTGAATCTGAGGTTTGTGCTGCATGGCTCACAAAAGGCTAATGCCTAATAACAAACGGCATGTGGAGACGATATTTCAGATGTCAAAGTCCTCACTGCTGAATTTCATGAAAGCGGAGTTCTGAAGGGTGAAGGTCCAATTACTGCGTGAAGCTTTCCAGGTGGCTCTGCTTCAGTGACCTGAACAGGTGGGAGCAGGAGACCACCTGCTTTTCTGTTTGCACAGTGACTAATATGTGTATAAACACTTAATAAACATTTAACTGTGGCAACGCTCTTAAAATAGTTCTTTCACAACTAGAATTCAGCAGATTTGAAATTACTGGGTGACTCCGTAAGGCCACTTCCATAAAAGGGGATGGACTGCAAATTCTGGCGGTGGTGGAACCCAATCCCTCCCAACAGGTCAGAATGGCTGATCCTCGTCATGCGCGGGTCTGACTCACAAAACCCAATACTACATCTACGTTTCACAGGGAAGACAGAGCAGACTGTGACAATTTTATTCCAAACAAATTGCTGAGTTATAACACATCTGCAGGGGAGCTTTTTCAAGACTCAGAGTGAGTTCTGAGAATTAAAAAATATAGATTCATAATCTGGGTGTTGGAGAAACTAGATATCCACATGCAAAAGAAAGATATGAGACATTTATCTTAGACCATATCCAACAAAAATCAACTCAAAATGGATTTTAAACATTAGACATGACACTGTAAAACTCCTAGAAGAAAACACAGGGAAAAGTTTCTTGACATTGGTCTGGGGAATGATTTCTTGGATCTATAACCAAAAGTACAGGCAACAAAAGTAAAGGGGGATTACAGTAAACTAAAAAACCTTCTGCCAAGAAAAGGAAACAGTCACCAGAATGAAAAGGCAAGCTATAGAATGGGAGAAAGTATTTGCAAACCATATATCAGATAAGCAGTTAATAGTCAAAATATGTAAGGAACACTTACAACTCAATAGCAAACAAACAACCCAATTTTTTATTTTTATGTATTTATTTATTTTTATAACCCAATTTTAAAATGGGCAAAGAACTTGAATAGATATTTCTCCAAAGACATATAAACAGCTAACCGGTACATGAAAAGGTGCTCAATATCAATAATCATCAGGTAAATGCAAATCAAAACCACAATGAGATATCACTTCACACCTGTTAGGATGACTAGTATGGGAAAAAAAAGTGTTGGCAAGGATGTGGAGAAATTGGAACCCTTGTACATTTTTGGTGGAAATGGAAAATGGTGCAGCTGCTATGTAAAACAGTATGGAGGTTCCTCAAAAAATTAAAAATAAAACTACCATATGATCTAGCAATCCTACTTCTGGGTATATATCCAAAAGAATTCAAATCAAGATCTGAAAAAGAAATTCACACGCCCGTGTTTACTGCAGCACTGTTCATAATAGCAATGATATGGAATTAATCTAACTGCCCACCTATGGATGAATGAGTAAAGAAAATGTGGTATATGTAACAAAGGAACGAATGTTATCCTGCCCTAAAAAAGAAGGAAATCCTATCAGAGTTAGCTACAACATGGATGAACCCTCAGGACATTATGCTAAGCGAAATAAGTCAGTCCCAGAAGGACAAATACTCCTTGATTCCTCTTATGTGAGGTTTCTAAAACAGTCAAAGCAAAGAAGTAGAGAGAATAATGGTGGGCATCAGGGGCTGGAGGCAGGGAGAAACGGGGAGTTGCTGTTCAATGGGCATAAAGCTTCAGTAACGCAAGGTAAGTTCCAGAAATCTGCTGTAACACTGGTATAGGCAGAAACATGGTACTGTGCACTGAAAAATGGTTGAGAGGGAAGATCTCATGCTAAGTGTTCTCACTAGAAAACAAACAAACAAACAAGAAAAGCAGCAGGACACAAGCAGACTTTAGGAAGTGATGGATATATAGTGATGATTTCAAGGGGACTTGCTCACGTCCAAAATGATAAATTTGTATATATAAATGCATATGTGCATTCCGGATGTATCAATTATACCTCAATAAGGCTGTTAAAAATACTCACTTTCAAATATCATAATTTGGGGGAAAATGTAGAATTTAAAACTCCTTATAATAATCAAAGTTAGATGAATTCAGTCATAATCCATTTACTCTCATATGGCCCCCAAAGATACATGAACACTGTCAGCAGAGTTATAAGTCCTGATTAAAGCTTTGGCTCTGATAAATTTCAATACAAACTCCCTTGTGATGGGCCTAATTCCTTTCCCACACCTCCCCTACCATATTGGTTAGAATTAAGTTCTGCTGCAGATTAAAGAAAAATTGTAGTATCGGTAGCTTAAACAAGACAGAAGTGCATTTCTCACTTATGTGAATTAAGCTCAAAGGGAGGCAGTCCTAGGCTGGCAAGGTGAGTGCACAACCAGCAGGGACCTTGACTCCCACTACGTTATTACTCTTTCAGCATATCATTTTCACTCAGGGCCGCAAAGCCCAAGAAGGCTACCAAGCACCAACCATCACGTCTACATTCTTGTCAACAGAAAGGAACAAGTGGCAAAGCAGGGCGCCCCCTATTCTTCAAGGGTGCACAGGACACTTCTTCATATATTTCACTGCCAGAAATTAGCCATATGGGTGCATATTGCTGCAAGGTGAGCCAGTTTTTATTTTGGGTGATGATATATCCAGCCCAAACCAGGGGTTTCTTTATTAAAACAGGAAGGGAATAACACTTACCAGGGGAGAATTAGCAGTTTCTGCCTAAGTAGGGCTAGATTTACCGAGGATGAAAATTTTACAGAAAGGAAAGCTTGTTCTGGATGTCAGTGGAAGCTTGGGGTGACAATATGCATAGGGAATGAGTAAACACAAAGATTTTATGAAACAGAAAAAAATATGTAATTTTTACAGTACAACACATTACCTTTTCTTGCCAGTTAAATACCTTTAAGAGCTGAATCCAAAGCTCTGAGGACTAGATCGTAGAAAACAAATGCATATGTACAAGCTACCTTTGTTTATGTGTGTTTATATGCTGGGAGGGATTGGGGCAGGAGGAGAAGGGGATGACGGAGGATGAGATGGCTGGATAGCATCACTGACTTGATGGACATGAGTTTGAGTAAACTCCGGGAGTTGGTGATGGACAAGGAGGCCTGGCGTGCTGCGATTCATGGGGTCTCAAAGAGTCGGACACGACTGAGCGACTGAACTAAACTGATATGTTACTAGACAAGTGGATAAATGAGTCATTTGAAACCATGAAAACAGTTCTTTTAACTGAACATTAAAAGGAAAAAAAAAAACAAGAACATCACTAAGTCACATCATGGTGCAGAAAATACAGGTGCTTCAGCTTTATGCATTTATACAGAGCAGATTTCACAATGACGCATCATGAGAGAAAGAAAGCAAAAAGGCTGACTGGGGCTTAGTCCACAATGGACTCCTGAATTGGCTTGTTGGCTTCGCTAACTGACCACATCAGCTAAACCAACTTACAGAATGGACACTTCACTCTGTGCATTCAGTCAAGCTGATTCCCTCCTCCAACCCCAATGTTTTTCTGTTTGTTTTTTGGAAGTCTAAGTGGAGAGGTTGAGTTATTGGCATGATTTCTTGACCGTGGGGGCAGTTTGGGTGCACATACAGAGAATGGACACTGAGAGTCACCAGACTTGTATAGGATGCCCCAGAACATTCTATGTGTTTAGAGGGCTTTTGCTGCCACCTCCCTCTGGTACTGTTACCCCCAAGCAGTCACAGCTGCTGTAGAAAGAAAAAGTGGTTGCTCGGTTATGTTCGACTGTGACCCCATGGATGATAGCCCGCCAGGCTCCTCTGTCCATGGGATTCTCCAGTCAAGAATACTGGAGTGGCTTGCCATGACCTTTTCCAGGGGATCTTCTTCACCCAGGGATTGAAGCCGGGTCTCCTACATTGCAGGGAGATTCTTTACCATCTGAGCCACCAGGGAAGCACCAAAAGACACCTTTACACTGGGTTGCCATTCCCTTCTGGAGAAAGCAATACACCCCACTCCAGTACTCCTGCCTGGAAAATCCCATGGATGGAAGAGCCTGGTAGGCTGTAGTCCATGGGATCGCACAGAGTTGGACATGACAGAGTGACTTTACTTTCACTTTTCACTTTCATGCATCGGAGAAGGAAATGGCAACCCACTCCAGTGTTCTTGCCTGGAGAATCCCAGGGATGGTGGAGCCTGGTGGGCTGCCATCTAAGGGGTCACACAGAGTCGGACATGACTGAAGCGACTTAGCAGCCATTCCCTTCTCCAGGTATCTTCCCAATCCAGGGATCAAACCTGGGTCTCCTGCATTACAGGCAGATTCTTTATCATCTGAGCCACGAGGGAAGCACAAAGGTTTGGCATTCCTCTCAGTCAGGGAATCGAACCCTGGTCTTGTACATGGCAGGAGGGGATACTCACCATTAAACTAACAAGCACTTACTAAGCCCTTTTCATTATACTAACAGCTTCTGTATACCGTTAGTATACTAACTACTGTATATTAGGTGATAGTATACTAACAGCTGCTGTAAGGAGTCGCTAATTAAGAGACAACCTGACTCTCGGTGGAGCCAGAAGCTTATTCTTTGCCTGAAACTGAGCTGATTTTTACACAGAGAACACACACAGGGAGGAGAAGCCTCCAGCAAGCCTTGATGTCACCTCCAAGCTCCCTAAGCTCAATGGGGAAAGAAAGGAAGCTCCCTGACCAAAGTGGGTAGTTGATGTGGTTTCTCACCACCACGTGGAGTGGATAGTGCAGCTGATGGCAGAGAAGTGGGGTGGTGGGGTGATGCCTTTAGGATTCCCAAAGGAACTGGATCCTCTGCTGTCTGGTCAGTCAGGGGAGGCCCTAGACTTCATCAGGTGCAGGAAGAGTATTACGGCTGTCCTAGGGAGCCCTCCCTTTTTACAAAGCTCAGATGAGAGTCATCCTGACTCTTTATCAAGTGTGGCCAGCACTTATGGAGCAGGCCTGCATAAGCAACAGTCATCCACAAATCACTTAGCCAAACTGCTGAATAAATAATAAATCTTACAGGCCTTCACAACTTTAAAGGACACTCAGGTGATCAAAGAAGACTGTGTTAGAAAGTGGCTAGCATCCAAGAGGCTCACTGCTACAAGAAGTTTTTTTTCAGGTATCTCACAGGAAGAAAGTACCTGCTTGTAAACAAAAGAAAAAAGTTGCAAGTTTAAAGGACAGGAGAATTTAGAAGCGGAAGGGAAAAAAGAAGCAATGAAATGACATAAAAAATTCAGGGATGCTTAACCACAAGGACAGCCTTCCTGCCAAGTGTAGCTTGTCTGGTGGACCCTAAACTTTCAGATCCTCCCATTTAACGAGTCTGACCATTTCTGATCTGGTCTCTAAATAAGAGACCTGAAACTCAGGTTGGGCCTACTGACAAAAATATCTACAGAATCTAAATGTGCCGCCTGATGGCTGCGATAAACTCTGGGACCAGCCTGTGAAACTAAGACCATACATAAATCCTTTCCTATATGTAAGAAACTCCATATTCGTATGTTACATGATCCGTAAGATTTATTGTTGTTGTTTACTGGCTAAGTCATGTCTGACTCTTTTGCAAACCCATGGATTGTAGTTCACCAGGCTCCTCTGTCCATGGGATTTCCCAGGCAAGAGTACTGGAGAGGGTTGCCATTTCCTTCTCCAGGGGATCTTCCTTCTCCAGGGATTGAACTCAATCCCTGCTTGGCAGCTGGATTCTTTACCCCTGAGCCACCAGGAAAGTCCTTAGGGTCACTCATTTGGTATTGGTGGCAACCTCTATTTTATGTTTTTCCTTCTTTCCCAGTGTGAATATGGGCTTCTTCAAGAAACTATAACAAAGTCTTACGTATCCAATATGCAGGGGTAGCAGTTAATAGAGTGTAAAATTCTCTATGCTTTTTTCTACAGAGCAAGATGCAAACAGGAAAAGGAACAGGCTTTAGAAGATGTATAGCTGGCTGGATGAAAGCAGGACTGTGAGAATGATGAGGAGGTGCCTTCATTCCAGGCATCACGAAGGGATGGGGCTGCCCACGAGAGCATCTTCCCATGTCAGTGCGGTGCAACTTCGGGTAACATCCCTCCCTGACTCCCCGCCAGAGCCTCCTTGAAGTGCGGTAATGAAAGCATTTCCCTCGAATTCGTTGCTTTTCTGGCTTGTGGCAGCAAAGAAGAAAGACCATATCATCTGCTGGGCTGATGAAAACTTGAATAGCTGTACACTGTCACCAGATCATTTGGAGGAAAAATGATAAATGCCCTAAAGAAAGCCCTGGGATGCTATATGTAAATCTGAGGTAAGAGGAGCCAATAAGGTCTGTGACAACATTAAGCCCGTTACTAGCAATGAAGCAATTATATGCGCGACTGAAACAATCTATAATGACAGCTATAACAAAGGCAAAAGGAAGAGGGCAGGGGACCACTTGGGATAATCTGAAATATCTAGTGTCCTGAGAGGAGAGGAGTATGACCTATTCCAGAGCTCGAGGGTCAGAATGATCTGGAATTATAAACAGAGGCTGAAGGTACTGTATCACACCACTTTCTAATTATCAGTGCCTTAGCTCGGGTGAAGGCATACCTTATAAAGTGACTGATGGCGGGGAGTCACAAAGGGAAATACAAGCTCACTGAACAGAAACAAGAGGAAGGAAAGTAAAACATAAGAGCATAAAAACTATCTAATTATGTAAAAAGTGATGATATCTGACCAGGGCCAGGGTGTTGAGAAAAGGCTAGGCCCTTGAAGGAGAAGAAATTGCTAGCCCCTTTCTGTGATGGGCAGGTTAAGATATGTATCATCTTTATGTATCACCTTATGATCCCATGGTCTGAGTTGGGAGCTCTATTACTTGCATATTATCCTAAAAATTATGAATGTGAAAAGTGATTTAAAGAAGAGTTAATAGTAATGATAATAATAACAACTCACATTTATTTGGGGCTTATG
The DNA here is from genome assembly GCF_963930625.1 of Muntiacus reevesi. NCBI lineage: Eukaryota > Metazoa > Chordata > Mammalia > Artiodactyla > Cervidae > Muntiacus > Muntiacus reevesi. Next base: position 31,403,368 of record NC_089255.1, on the reverse strand, counting down.
AGTCTCTTTACAGAAGGAAAAGCTCTGGAGGTCAATGAAGTCCATAGTAGGAAAGGAGGTGGGAAATGAATGAACACTTAAAGATTCTATGTAGTAGATAAATGCAGAATCTTTACAAGGTAATATGTTACCCTTTTTTTGCCTGTGTAATAACTTCAGAGATCAATCAAAAGCTCTGAAGACCCCATGGCAGAAAACAAATGCATATGGACAAGTTACCTTTGTTTATGTTTGCTTATATGTTACTAGACAGCTGGATGAGTCACTTGGCATCCCGGAAATGACTCTTAATTGCATATTAAAAAGAGCAACCAAAACAATCACTAAACATCACATCAAGGTGCAGAAAATACAGATGCCCTATAGCTTTATCCATTTAGAAGAGAGCAGATCTTGCAAGACAGAAGAAAATAAAAACATTACTGAGTCTACTGTGTTTTTTACATCTTAACTCATTTTATCATGAGGATGTTCATCACAGTGTTGCTTACGATGACTTCTTAAATATCCATACAGACAACAGTTGTGGAGACGGAAATGGCAACCCACTCCGGTAGTCTTGCCTGGAAAATCCCATGCCATGGACGGAGAAGCTTGATAGGCTACAGTCGCTGGGGTCGCAAAAAATCGGACATGACTGAGCGACTTCACTTCACTTTACAGACAGCAGGTTAAAGATATTATAAAAGTTCTATACAATGCAAGCACTAGGAACCTATTACAAAGGGTAAAGTAGAACTACATTTATAGACATGAAAAGCAACCTCAATAGTCTCTGAAGAGAACATATGAGTATATAATAGTGTATACAATATAATTCCATTTTGTCAAAGTGTTAACAGTAATAACATATACAAATTGGTACTATGATGTCTTATGTTCTTTTCTACTTATTTGGAGTTTTTTGATTTTTAGAATTAATAATTATTATCCCCCAAAAAGCATAATTTTTTCAAATGATGAGTATGTTTATAGAAGTTAAAAGAAAACTTTCTTCCACAAAAGGAAGAAAATATTAGCAAATGTTTGTGAGGAACATAAGAATATCCTCAAAGAGGAGCTAATTTGAGAAAGACTCATCCTAGATATGGGCTTGAAATTCAAAAGGGAGAATTCCTATCAGCAGATAGCATCTTATGAAAAGGATGCACCTGTAGGCTACAGTCTTGGCCATTTGAAGCCAGATTCTACCTCTGAGCACTTGTGAGCACAGATCCAGGGGTAAAGGGCACCTCTTTTCTGCTTCCATCTCAGCCCCCTGTATAAGAGCTCACTCTTTGACCCTGATGTCCCTAAGCCCACTGCTGGGATCCCTACACTCTTGCCTGGGTCTTGGTGTGGCAGAATGCTCATTTTTCTCTCAGAGAGCACCAGCCAAACACAGAAAACCCTCAAATAACTTGAATACCCCTGGAATGAAGTGCATGTGCAGGCAGCCACTTTTTAGCATGTAAAGAGAATATCCTTTCACTGCCACCCCCCCGCCCCCAAATAAGCAAAAACAAAAACCATTTTCATGGGTAGTTTCTCTTGGTGGGTTTCTAATCCTTCTGAACTGATGGTTAGGGCATTTGACAAGCTATTCGGTTAGGTTTAACAGTACTCAGGAAACTGTGTATTTTATGTTATACAAAGAAATTTAACAGATAAAAGATATATGGTATCACATTTAGACCACACGAAGGTAAAAACTTAAAGATAATACAGAGCAAATGAGTGTAAAAAGTGCACTCTTTCTTCTTTGGATGACTTAAAAAAGACAGATTCCATGGCTTAAATGCTTTGAAATCTTCAAAGAAAAATCCTATTAAATACAAAGGTGATCTATTCCTCGTGTGCGTGCATACATGCTCCATTGTGTTCAACTCTCTGTGACCCCACTGACTGTATCCCGCCAGGCTCTGTCCATGGGATTTCCTAGCAAGAATACTGGAATGGGTTGCCATTTCCTACTCCAGGGAATCTTTCTGACTCAGGGATCGAACCCATATCACTTGGGTCTCCTGCACGGGCAGGTAGATTCTTTACCACTGTGCCACCCGGGAAGACCAATCTAGTTCCCTAGATGAAATGTACTGCTGCCTTTATGAGGATTTGAAGGGGAAGAAAAAGTGTTGCAAGTGCATAATATATATTAAATTGTATAAAAATAGCCTCACTTGCACATGCATACACACCATGCAATCAATTTTTATATAGTTTGATCATGTCTTTCCTTATGTTATTAAAAATGACACTGAGACACAGAGAGGCAAAGTGCCCCATTCAATTCAGAAACTTGCTTTTCTACAATGTAGAGACTGTTCCTAATAAAACAAAACCCAGCAAGACAACCTAAATGCTAAGATTATCAGTTCACTGTTTAATACTTTAGCTGCCTAGAACATCTTAAGGGTCCGGGCTTCCCAGGTGGTTCAGTGGTAAAGAATATGCCTGCCCATGCAGGAGATGCAGGAGATGTGGGTTAGATCCCTCCATCAGGAAGATCCCCTGGAGGAGGAAATGGCAACCCACTCCTTTATTCTTACCTGGAAAACAGAGGAACCTGGTGGGCTACAGTCCATGGGTCACAACGAGTTATATAAGATTGAGTATGCACGCACATCTTAGGGTCAGAAGCTACTTTCAGCTTTGGAGGTATGGGGTACAGAGGAAAGTTTTAATCCTTGTGCACCAATTTTCTGGCTTGTTAAGAGCTTAGCATTATATTGCTTAATAAAATCAGAGGAAAAGATGCTGCTAGAGATCTTTTAGCTCATTAGCAGCAGTTCAGTAATTTTTTTTTAAACTCAATTAAATTTTGTTTTTTAACACTACTATAATTACACATGACTCACAATATATTTCTATCAGACAGCACTGCGTGGACTATTTCAATACTGAGTGTGATGGTTAATTTTATGTGTTGCTTTGACTTGTCACGAGGTGCCCAGATTAAACATTATTTCTGGATGTCTATAAGAGTGTTTCTAGAAGGGATCTGTATTTGAATTGGTGGACTCAGGAGCGTAGACTGCCCGCCCCAATGTGAGTGGGCATCAAATAATTGTTGAGGTCCAAGAGCAAAAGGTAGAGGAATATTTTGTATCCAGCCAGCAGCAAGTAAGAAAGGAGTCTGCGGGGGCTCCACCCAGTGACCACCACTCATCCTGGGAGACCTAACAGCATCCTGGTGTCAGGGCTTCCACCATCATATTATATGCCTAGATTTTTGTTTGTTTATTCTCCAACATTCCAGCGGCCACAACTCAGACCAGCATTCCATTCCCGAGCCTCCACAGCCCTCACCATTATTCCCTCCATGGAAGACAGAGCAGAGCTGTGAGGTGGCCCGGCTCTGGCGGGTCAAAGTGAAGTGTAGGAGGAGTCTTGACCCTCTGAGTGCTGCGTGGCCATTATGGGTAACTGACCTGTAGGAAACTGCTACCATGGTTCGCAAATTTATTGTCAGGTTCCAGCCTCTAGCTGTTCTCTGATTGTTCTAAATACTTGACAAACTGAAGCCTTTTCACTTTCCGTTGAAATTGCCTCATCTCCCTGTCACAGCGCCATGGGGGACTCCATTACTTTTCTGACTTCTTTCCCCTCCTGACAAGTCATTTAGCTGGCTTCTTGTTGTGAAGGCTGTCCATGTCAAATTAGCCGGGGCCCCTATTGTCCTTATTACCACTCGAAAAGCCATCATGAGTAATGCTACGGGGTCCCTCAGTTGTCATCATTTGTCAGAAAGAAAGGGAGTGTGGTTACATATAGCTGACAGGTAATTTCGGTGTCTACAATTACCCCAATTAGTCTTGTCATAAACAATTCGATAAATGCACACCAATACAAACAGATAAACACACCAAGGTCTCTCACTATTAATGCTGTGTAATGGGTAAATCAGTGATATGATGCTATATTTTATTTATTTTTTTTTTTTTGAAACTGTCCTCAGCTGTGAAGCTGGCGCTTGCTACCTGGTCAGCTCAAATTGTACTATCTACTTTCATTAGCTCATCACCACAGGAAAATCTGAAAGGCTGCGACAAAATTCATTTAGAGAGAGAGGGAAAGAGTGGATTGTTATAACACCTGCTTTAGGCAAGGCTACAACAAAGGTTTTCTTTTTGTCAGTTCTGGGCAACTATGGGCTTCAAAGTTGACTATTTTGTATTAAAAGAGCAACATATGAAATATGATAGGAATACAGAAATTATATCCATACTGAAATCAGAAACGTGATTTGAAAAAAAAAAGCCTGGTGCCAATGTACCATTCAGCAAAAAGAAAAAAAAGACTGTGGGCTGGTAGTTTCATATATAAGATGATCTCAGTTCTCTCCAACTACTGATTCCCATTTTTTCCTTTTTAAAGCTGCACCTTAAATGTAAAACTTGCCATGTTCGCTGTCAAAGCTATTTATCTGCTCCAGTATTCACATGGACTTGCTTAATGAAGGTGTCAACAGTGTTCCTTGCTGGACTAGGCATAGAGGTGATTAAGACTCAGTGAGAGTAGAATACTGCTCACTCACGGGCTCTCTAAACACCAGGGATCGGACCTGTTTTAACACAACACCCTCTAGGAGGACTCTCCAGTCAGACCCTGCACTCGGTCCCAGGTGTAACACCATGATGTTCACTCTCGTGATTCACAGAAATAGGTGCTCAAGACCCAAGATCTGTAGGGTCCCCTGCGCCCTGTTTGCTGACCGTAATCTTAAGTGATGCCTGAAAAACCCAACACAAGGAGATTGTTGGAGGAAATTGCTCTTGGCAACTATTTGTTCAAGCTTAAGATTTTTTTTTTTTTTAAAACCAACACTAAGAACCCACCAGAAAATAGGACAGGTCTCCCTAATGAGTAATCTATTTTAGCACAGTCTTGTCTAGGCATGACAGTTTACTGAGAGGCTTGAAAAACTCGTAATTACCAGTGTTACAGGGCAATTAATGTATATTACACTGCACTACTCATGGCAGCAACTGTCATTTTCTCAATAAAAATGAGTACTCTTCAGCTAAAGGTGACATTAATTGGGACTTTAATGACTATGCAGAGGAGCTGAAGCCAAATATGAACAAAACAGCGATTCAATGAGCGACTTCAGAAACGAGAAAATTGTACTAAAATGAGATTAATTGCTGTTTAGAAAAAGGAAAGAACCTAAAAAGCTATTAAATTGCAGGGTTTGGGTGCCCGGGTGATGGTTGTGATGTTAATCTTGCATTCTCACAGCAGGCAAATATTCACTAAATTCAGAGCCTTTTGACAGCAGGAAAAATCATGTATGCTTAACTTCAATCCATCAAAAATATATTTCAGCTTTTATCAGTGTTCTAAATACTTCTGCAATTTCAAAAATTACTGCTCCATTCCTTGGCTGTCATCATGCAAATGTGAACACTGTCAATATTGCTATGAAAAATTTCCCAGCTTCAAAAGGCCTACATCAGTGATAAAGAAAGAAAAACGTGAAGATTAGAATTGCAAAACACACACTACTAATATAACAGAAATCAAACAATAAGAATTTAATGTTTAAGTTGTGGAAACTGCTAAAATAGAAAATGATGGGGTGGTTTTTTTTTTTTTCAGTAGATAAATCAAAGAAAAATAATTCTGAAATTCTTTCAAAACTTGTAACTTGGTGCTTAATTAATCATCACCAATAATTAGGACAGAATTTTGCATCTTGACTTCAGGTGCTGTAATTGTTAATACTACTCTCTTGTTTCTAAAACCTTTATCCTTGCTTCTTGGTTCTTGAAAACAATTATATAATTGCTTTTCTTTATGGCCTTTTCAAATATCATGATGACTGTATACACAAAACATGGCACTTAAACTTTGACATGCAAGACGGATAAAAAGATTTGATAACTCCAGAGTTACATACTCTGTAACTTGATTTCTTTTTTTTTTAAAAGAAAGGCCAGCAGCTTGCTAATTTTGTTAAAGAGGGAGTTTTTTTAAAAAGTTACATTTGGTCAGAAACGTAGTATTTGCTGCCCCAGTAAAACGATCAGGCCTGATTTTAGAATACTGTGCACTTTCTTACTGCATAAACAATTCTGTTTGTTCTGCATTTTAATATTTAAAGAGTCTTCTCATCTACAGTTTAGGTCAGGGCTGGAGACACATTAACACACTCAAGAACCACATCCACTAAATGACAGGGGGAGGTGAAATAGTGTACTTTCCGTCTTTAAATCAATGATAAACCCCGTCTCTTCTAAAAATCCAGAAATACAAGTCACCACCTCCATTATGAAGACTGGTTATTGGCCACTTGTCTGCCAGACTACACTTATAAGGCCACTGGGGAACAGGAGAGGGGCGGGGAGGGAGACACACACAGATCCACGTGCTCGGAGAAGGGATGTTCTAAGTTGTATCTCCCGGCTCTTTCATTCACTAAACATGCTCTTTCTTGAGTTCGCAATCTGAGCTTGAGTATCATCTTTGTAAAACAAGTTGCTTCCCGGGTCCTGCACTGCCTACTCATACCTGCTCCTCCTCTTTCTCCAATTTTCCCTCCCCTTGCATCTAGACTTTTATGTTAACGGCACAATTCTTCCTCAGGAGTTGAACAAATGTCCTTTTTAGTCCTTTTTTTGGGGGGTGAAAAGGGGCCTTTGTTATTCATTGTGCCATTTCAAAAACTAAGCTTCTCTCCTACCTCAAAAACAGCTTTATTTTAAGGACAAAAAATTCACCAGGCTCCCCCTAAAAGTCTTTTCAGGCCGAGTTCTCAGAGAAGACAGGTGCCTTTGGCTAAATTATCTCTACTGACAAACCATTCACATAAATTTGCTTTTTAAAAAACAACTACATGTCAATAGTTTGATTCCATTTTGTCTATGCAAATACCATTGATAAAAATTTCAATGGAGGTTCTCAGGGAGTGGACGAGTTCCAAACTAGGTATTGAAACGGGACTCAGGAATAGGATACTAATTCACCAAACTTGCCAAGAATGATCTAACCCAGGAGCCATACAAAGGCAATTGCGAACCATCTACATGATCCCAGATAATCCCTTATACTGTATCTCTCGGATCTCATCTCCATTCTGCAGTTGACTGCATGAGGCTCCATTTGGGGCCCGTAGGTTTTCTACTTGCAAAAAAAAAAACAAAAACAAAAACAGGAGCAACTTTGTCATGCTAAATTTGCTGCATGAGAACTCAGTGCCGAGCACTTGGCAGACACACCAGCGCCAATGTTGTGGAGCTGGTGTTAACCAGGAATGTTAACGATTGGAATAGACCTTTAAGGAGAGTTCCTAAAATGAATTTATTTGATACTGTTGTTCAGTTGCTGAAATTCTTTACCCCTCACAGTGGCCCCGGTGGTGCTGTGAGAAAAGGTGAACACACTGAATCCACGTGAAAGGCTTGTACGAAAAAGCAGGCATCGCTGTTCTCTGCTGAGAACATTTCTAATCTCATTATTATTTTGCACCAATATCATAAGTCTTTCTTCCAAACTACTACTTGGTGGGTTAAATTTCTTATTCAAGACCCCTCCTAAGACTGAAACGTAACACAATGGGCATCAATCTCACAATTGACAGACCATGTTTAAGCTGGGAATAGTGACAAGTTACAGGGACTCTTCTTTAAAAAAAATAAAAAATAAACCCCAGGAGATTAGTAAGATGCATTTTTAGATACATACCCTAAGAACATTATAAACTCAGTGAGAAGCCAAACTGGAATATCTCAAGTTTGGAAGATGAACAATATTTTGATGTGCCAAGGCTAATACATTATATGTTTCGAGTCTTACTATTAAGACCTGTAGCAACTGTTTTAAGAGATGAGTAGAAATGAAACAAATGGTAAATGTTTATTCAGTCATACAGTTCTGAAAGAAAACAACTGTTAATTTGCATTCGCTTGGGATCACTTAGCAGACTGCTTTTTAAGAGCTATCACCTCTCAGCAGCCCATAAAAGAGGCAGCTTTCATTCGCTCCCCTACTACCTGCTCCGACTATATGACATTTAATCTAAATTTATTTTCTATTCACCATGAATATCCAATGAATCAAGAATCATTTTGATATAGTACCGTTCTTTGTTGATTTAGTCTGTAGTAGAGAAAGTGGCAGGCTGAACACCTGGGGGTCAGTGCAGAGATGCAGTCTCGTGGACTCTATCTTCCAATATGGAAAATTCTAGCATGACCAACTGGAGGTACCTTCTGAGTAATCAGATAAATTACATTTATATCACTTCGGTGCAATCAGAAGTTATGCTGCATAAATAAAAGCTTAAGGACCTATCTATGTGGGTGATAGAATGTAAGCCAGCTAAATGAGAGGAAATCTTATTGTGGAGAGTAATAGTCTCTGAATCCTTTGTTAACTAGCTGCCCCCTCTCCCTTAAATAAGATGAGGAGGAAAGAAAAAAGGATATTTAGCTGGGCTTCTGGGGGGCAAGGGGAAGGGCTATGCAACTACAGAGAGGTCTGCAAGGCCTTTTCTGCCCTCGAGCAATTCCAGAAGGGGTCAGCACAAGATGGAGTTTCCTGGGGCATCCCCTCACTCGTCTTCTCAGGAATTTATGAGACTGTAGAAAAGCTGACTCGAGCAGGAAGTCTGTTATGGAGAGCTTTCCTGGAAGGCAAGACCAATTAACCCTGACTAAAACAGAAAAAAAGAAAATCTTGAGTCAAGGGGATGAGAGGACCAAGAAAAAAGGCTCAAAGTGAGAAGCAGGACTAAGAAGGTCTATGCAGCTGCACACCGGTGACGGGCAGGACGACACGGGGGGCGGGTGGGGGCTGTCAGGACGGGGGCAGTTAGAGCAGGGAGGAAAGGAAGGGATCCTCGGATCACTGCTTCTTCATCAGGGTCCATTGGCTTGAAGGAGTCTTTGGTCCCTGAGTCAGCAAAGGGATGGGGAGTCAGAACTGCACTCAACTTCAGAACGTGCATCTCGAGCAAACCAGGGGACTCTATTCCCAAAGCGAGCACTGCACGAGAAGACAGCCCCAGAACAGAAATGTTCTGGGAATCACCCAGTTTACCCAACCCAGATGAAAGGAGCATAAGCTTCCACCTGCAATTTAAGTCAAAATTCAGTGGCAAAAAGCCACTGAACCAGCACTTTCCACTATACTCACACTTCTCTTTCCAAAGGCGCTACTACAATTGGACACTCAGATTCAGAGCTTCAGGAACCAATTCTAAGTTTACTTGTCCTCAAGATTTCCAACTCTGAGCCTCAACTTTTTCTATTGCTTGATTTTGTTTCTGTTCTATTTCTAGCTGGGGAATACTCGTTTCACTGCTTGCTTCAGTTCAGTTCAGTCGTGTCTGACTCTTTGTGACCCTATGAATAGCAGGACGCCAGGCCTCTCTGTTCATCACTAACTCCCAGAGTTTACTCAAACTCATGTCCATTGAGTCCATCGATAGAGTGCCATCTAACCATCTCATCCTCTGTCATCCCCTTCTCCCAGCATCAGGGTCTTTTCAAATGAGTCAGCTCTTCACATCAGGCGGCCAAAGTATTGTAGTTTCAGCTTCAACATCAGTCCTTCCAATGAACACTCAGGACTGATCTCCTTTAGGATTGACTGGTTGGATCTCCTCTGCAGTCCAAGGGACTCTCAAGAGTCTTCTCCAACACCAGATTTCAAAAGCATCAATTCTTCGGCATTCAGCTTTCTTAGCAATGCCTAAAAGGTCATATAAGACAAGAGGGCTGAGATGAGAGGATCTTTCTCCTGTACTCTCAAGCTGGAATAGGAATGCTTTCTTTCTCATCCTGGGCCTCATCTTAGGATGTCAAATTTCACTGCAATTCTGGGTGAGGGGAAACCATTCTTTTTACTCACAATTTTGTACATACATTCAATGTCTACTGACACTGAACCACTATACACAACTAGAATGAAAAGGGCTGAGCAGTCAAACTAACTTTAGAACTCTTCATCTAGGTGGCACTGAGTACCAGTAAAATAGCATCTTTTTCAGGAATACAAAGCATACTTCCTTGAAGTTTTGATGAACTGAATCTCACCCCAATTTCATGTCTGCCCATTTAAAATCTATTAATGCCATCTATATGCTTTTATCGATAAAAATGGAAGGAATGAAGTTCTTGGTAAAAGCAAATACAAAGAAAGTTTGGTTAAATAGTCAACATATTCATTCTGTGGCTATTGATTTAAGGTTTAAAATAAGTAAATCAGTCAGAATGGGTTTCCCTCATCTAGCACTATTACATGAGCTTTAGAGGTTTGTTTATTTTAATGGCATGGGACAGGCACATAAAACACAAAAATGGAAGGATTTGGCATTATATATTAGCAAAAAGTCAAATGCTTTTTCTTGTTCTATCTATGATATATATTTTTAACCTTTGAGTTGTCCACTCAACCACTCCACAGCTCCAGCTCCTGGTGTCCACAGTTTTTCCTAATTAGTCTAGTAGGTGCTCGTCTCACTTGTCACCAGCTGAGTTATCAGGCTGGGCCTTTTCTACAATATAGCTATTTGTTTTTTAAAAGTTTTGGAACTGGTAATTCAGGAAATTAAAATGGGAAGATGTGTTTGAATTGGCTAAACAGCTAACATTCTTAAAACTGTCCTTACTTGGAATGAGGACAGCTGGTGAGAATCTGCCTCCTTTTCCTGCAGACTCATCTTCTGAGTCCCAGTCAGGGCCTCAGTGCCCCTGATACCCACCCACCCCCAAGTCCCTTCAACTCTGCACAGATCGGGAGCTCCTTGAGGGGAGGTCCCTCCTTCATCCTTGGATGCCTGGTACCTGGCGCATGCCTGGTACATGGTCAACAGAACAGTTCTGTTGAATAATAAACAAAGCAATCCTAGCTCTGACACTAATGAATTAGTCTTGGACAAGTCACTTTATCTTTCTGAGCCTTTGCTCCCCTATCCGTTAAAATGCTTTGTTTCCTAGGCTCAAAAAAAAAAAAAAAAAAAGAATGTGGAAGTCCTGAATAAATGTACAAGATTCCTACAGCTGTTGTTAATAATTACCATTTGGATTTACACACCATTCAATGGGAGGAACAACAGCCAGTCTTATGGTCTCCACAGTTTTACCATAAGGAGCTTATAAAGCTCTAGTTTCCTTAGAATTGTAAGATGTGAGGCCACACCCACCCAGTTTTCTTGTTCTGTTTTCTATCCCCATCTCCTGCATGCTCCCTCACCCCACCTCACTCCAACCCTAGCTCCAAATCAACACACAGATCTCTTCTAGGTTCTGGACCTTGCTCAGAAAGAAGTGACATTGCTTAGATGACTGTTTGGGAGTTTTTATATGCACGCACTTTCCTTATGCTAACACAATGCTGCTGCAGAAAGCACCCTGGCTCTGCTGAAAGTCTGGATTCTGCTGAGGCGACCAAAAGGGCAGGTGGGACCTAATCAGCACCACGTCCCCTTCTCTATCACCAAGACTCCTTATTTACCAAACCCTCAGTCCTTCATATCACATGTCCTCCTCTGCTCAGCTGCCCAGTGAAAGGAACAGGAAGAGAAGAAAGTCAGCATGAAGAATACTTGCATATATATATATATAGGATGCACGTGCGCTCAGTCATGTCCAACTTTTTGTGACCCTACGGACTGTAGTGTGCCAGGCTCCTCTGTCCATGAGATTTTCCTGCTAAGAATAGTGGAGTAGGTTGCTATTTCCTTCTTCAAGGTATCTTCCCAACCCAGGGATTGAATCTGCGTCTCCTGCATTGGCAGGCAGATTCTTTACCACTGAGCCACGGGGGAAGCCCTATATATTGGATATATATACATATAAATAGATAAATACACATACACATACCGGCTTTCTAGGGTTGGCTGAGAGCTGCTAAGCTGTATCTAACAAAACACACTGACCTACCTTCAAAAAAGCAAACACAGTAAAACATACCAAGAACCACTGTTCAAGTACTGATGTCATCGTTCCCCCATTCCTTATGTTCAAACACTAGTAACAGAGAATTAGCTGAGTTCAGACTGAATGGTGCCAGAGACTTCATAAGAGAGCATTTATCTAGTGTAGAATGAATAATTTCCATAGACAGCTGAATTACTGGAGAAGCTACACAAGTAACTGAAACTTCAGCAACCCTGGCGCACTTAAGTGCTCCATGAGCCTCACAACCCCCCATGCCGTCAAAGAAGAAAGGCACTGCAGGTGAATCCAGGGCAGGGAATTATTTTTTAAGTGAGTAGAGCAACGCAAACACATTGCTTGCTTTTTGTCATCTGGTTTGTCTTAATCATGAACTAAAAATTCATTTACAGTGCTGTATACAAATGCCATGTTTATAGAAGGATCACATGCTGCTTGCTTGAAATCGTATACATTAAAATTAAGAACAGAAATCCAAGTTAATGGTCAAAGACAACCAATAACAAAACCACTAAATTCCAGTTGTCAAACATCATTGAATATGTATGTTTCTGTTTTTTTTTTTTTAAGAGTAATTATTAAAACTAAAGCTATATGAGTGAGTGTTTACGACTTCCTATTGAAAAGCCCAAATTACAGAGCATTCATTCCAGGTTGAAGAAAATCACGTGGCCATCCCTGTGCAATGGCCTAATGACTTTATATCCTCTTGTCAAACCTCAGCAGTTTTATTTGTAGTGATACATGCCGGAGAAGGTTGGAGGTTAAAGTTGATAGGAGGGGCAACAGGAAAATCAACCAACTCCTTTCAGGAGATTACAACCTTTAACATATTTGGGTCTGTCGGCAGTTTCTGCAAACTTTACAAGTCTGTGATTGGTGGTGTTTTTCAAAAACTGATCCTCAAATCAGAGGTCAGATGATCCTAGTAAATGTCCTTTCACTTTGAAATAATCCCAAGTGGTTAATGTACTCCCCAGTTTATAGCTCTTGGATTTTTTTCCCCTGTACTTGTAATCTAAAGCTAAAAAAAAACAAAAAACAAAAAAACCTCTTTATTTTTCAAGTATCTGAGACCTTGGAAAAGTGAAATTACTAACCCCAAATGCATGATAACGGCTCCAAAAACAAGGAAGCATCTGTTGGAAGAATAAATAAATAAATAAATATAAGAAAGAAGAAAACAGAAAAAAGAAAAAAAAAAAAGTCCCCTTGCGGGAGCCAAATTTATTTGGGCTCTTGGGCAAGGAGATATTTTATTAGTGCACTGGCAGTGTCCTCCAAGAAGTGTTCAGATTCTCAGTAGTCTCATGCTGAACGGAGGGGGATATCTTAACTACAGCACTGGCATCACAAACTAAGACCCAGCAACGACTCAGACCACAAACTAAGACCCAAGCAGACACATATGCTCCTTGACTTGGCATACACTGGTTCCCTTAAAGGCAGACTCAGTATTCAGTACTGATAGTTACCTCTAACTATGTGACTTTTGTGCCAGTCACTACATACATGTGCGCTCACTAAATTCTCATAAGAATCAAGTGCAAAAAAAGAGGAAACAATCTGCCCAAGGCCACATTGACAAAAAAGTGCAAGCTGGCTACATAAGTAGCCAGCTGAGAATTAAACTCTGCTCTTCCTTCTCCCATACCTGAACTCTTCCTACTCATCTATATTGCTTCTTTATAGGGCTTCCCAGGTGGCTCAGTGGTAAAGAATCTGCTGCCAACGTAGGAGATGCGGGTTTGAGTCCTGGGGTGGGAAGATCCCCTGAGGAGGAAATGACAACCCATTCCAGTATTCTTGCCTGGGAAATCCCATGGACAGAGGAGTCTGGAGGGTTACAGTCCACAGGATCACAAAAGAGTTGGATACAACTTAGCAACTGAACAACAACATACTGGTTCTTAGGTTGTAACCGATGATGTAAATACATTCTAGATTGTCCCCCATTGTATTTACATTTTTAAATCATCCTTAGTTGATTTTAATGCACAGTGAGTACTATCCAGCAGGCAAGAGAACAAGAAAGCCAGTGTGAAACCACCTCAGGTCCTGGGTCAGCATGTGGCTGGAGTTGGGGGTCTAGTAATATTACTGGCTACTAATTGTTAAGAAAAATGTTTTAGGACTTCAAGAGTTCTCTATGTCAAGGTGATTGATAGCAGTTATATAATTACTAAACACTTGTGACATTAAAACAATTCCTACCATATATGTGAATCCCATTCCTTTTTTTAAAAAATTTGCCCAGCTCATAGATTACAGAATTTGATGCTGGATGACAACCTCACTGGACCTCAGTTTCTTCATTTGTAAAATGTGATGTTTATCCACGGGAGGTGTTGGCTAGCTGCAAGAAGTTTAAGTGTGGATTTTTTTTTTTTATCCCCCTGCTTAATTCTAGTGATTAAGCTCAAAGTTTTTCAAAGAAATAAGAGACACCTACACTTATGAATGAAATGAAGAGGAAAAACACATCTTTAAGAAAGGTTTACTTTTAAAAAAGGAACAGGAGTGGATGAAAATCCTGGGCCAGCTGAAAGTCATGTAGTGCTGCCTCTTTTTTTCTGTGACTCCTTGTAATGGCACATAAATGCTTTAAAAATAAATTGATTTAGGAATGACCCGAAAGGCAAACTATTTTCTCATGTAGAAGGGTATGTCACAAGTGTTATGGGAAGTATCAACTTGTATTTAGAGAGTTTAACAAATGTTTTCCAAACATTGCCACTCACTGTTTGAAGGTGAGGAAACACATGCTGGTTGAAACAGTTTTTTTTAAAAATGCACTAACGACTGAGAAACTGCCAACTTGAAAATGCTTTTGTTATTTAAAAGTACATTCCATAAAGATATTTGATAAAAGATGTCCCAATTTTAGCAGTAACTTGGTTTCCTTTGCTCACAGTGTCTAAGTGTGTATCATATAGATAACAGATCCTTTTGCTTGTTTTTATTTGTTTGCTTCCATTTAGCAGAGATAAAGTGTTAAGGGAAAGAACACAGGACAGCAGAAATCGGAAGCCCTCGGTTCAAGTCTCACTGGAAATAAACTGGACACTCAAAAGGGCAAGTGGTTTAAATGCTACTCAATACTCTTGAGTTTACCTGCTTCTGTTATGAACACGCTACTTTCCAACTCGAATTTCACAGCGAAAGACAGGACAACACAAGTCCCTAATATCCAAATCTGTTTTGTTTTTCCCATCTTGACTGAGCTGCCTTTATTCTTTTTCATTTCACACGTTTGAACTTCAGCAAGAACCTCTCATTTGGTCTCCCTCCCCCAGTCTTTCTTTTATTTCCACAGCCGAAACAAACAAACAAAACCTCCCACAAACCGCACACCTCTAATTGGTCTTCCACACTGGGACTTACCAATATTTCTAAATAACAAATCTAACTGTGTCAGCAACCTGCTATAAAAAAAACCTATCTGTACTGCCCCAGAGTCAAGGTTTGAAGTCTACGGCATCATATAAGGTTTTAATCTGGTTTCTGATTGCTGTGTGCTAATCATACTAAAAGTTGTTGGCAGCTTCCATTCTTCCAAGCCTCTGCGCATGCCGTCCCTTCTGTTCAAAACACTGTTCCCTATTCATCTTCCCCTCTAATCTAAGCTGGGGTGTGTAGGAATTAGCCTTCTGCATTGTCATCATATACTCCAGGCACATCTCAATCTTAGCCCTCTCATGCTGTAATTGCTGGTTTACCTGCCACAATTGCTGCTTACTGGTCTGCATTCCCCACCAGACTCAGCTCATTGAGAGCATGAGTTGTATTTTGGGAGACTCTCTGTATTCAGAAGCCTAGGAAAGTGCTTGGTTTATGGCTGGCCCTTAGCAGATTCTGATCAATAATTACCTGAGTGATAGAATACAGTGAATGAAAGGCTAAGACTCTACTTAAAGATATGTCTAGTAGGAAATTCTGTGATAGGCAAATCTCATGCCTCTCAGTTTAATTTCCAAATATTTACATGATCTTAATCTTTAAGCACATTTTTAGTTTGTCAATATCATATCACAGAATGGGTGCATAATGGAAAACAATGACAAACTGACCCATCTTCTGTAGGGTCCTACCCTTGAGGTGGTAATGAATAAACAACTTAATGTAAATATTTTGGTGATGAAAGTGAATCACTGCTTGTATTATACAAATACTGGGAAAACTGCAATTTTTTTTCCATTTAGTTTTATTAGAATGCATAAGAACTCTTTGATGTTTAAATTGCATGTATGTGCTGACTGGGTTGTCCATGAGGCCCATTTATCATAACCTGGTCATATATATATATTCTGACGTACGCAGACAATAAGAACACAACCACTTATCCACCGTTTCTGCTGATTCACCCTTACTGGCTTACTGATGTTATACAAAAGCAGTGGGAAATGATAATATAGGTGCTCAGCTGTTTTGAGGAAGTAGGAAACCAGATACTGTAGCATTCATATCAATAGCCATATACCATAAAAACTTCACACTACAGCCAAAACATTCAATGCTTCTGATCTCACACAGGCTAAACAGAGTTATGCAGAAAATGGCAGTATACTTGAAGGCCATTTCAAAGTTACAGTCTTGAGTTTGAAGGCCTCAGACTCAGGGATCTAATTCAATTCAAGCATTTATTAAGACATATTGATGCTTTCAAACTGTGGGGCTGGAGAAGGCTCTTGAGAGTCCCTTGGTCTGCAAGGAGATCAAATCACAGTCAATCCTAAAGGAAATGAATTCTGAATATTTTTTGGAAGGACTGATGCTGAAGCTGATGCTCCAATACTTTGACCACCTGATGCAAAGGGCCAACTCATTAGAAAAGCCTCTGATGCTTGGAGAGACTCAAGGAAAAAGGAGAAGGGGGCAGCAGAGGGTGAGATGGTTAGACAGCATCATCAACTCATTGAACATGAATTTGAGCAAACTCCAGGAGACAGTAGAGGAGAGAGGAGCCTGGTGTGTCCATGGGGTCACAAAAAGTTGGACACAACTTAGTGACTCAACAACAGTAACAACATTTAACCACAGCTGGCTGGAAAGACCTTCATGGATCATATGTTGATGACTTAAAAATGCATTTATTCATTTACTGTCTTTCCCATCATAATATGAACTCCCTAAAGATGGGGCCCTTATGTGTCTTATCCATTGTTGCATTCCTGGTGCTCCAATTAGACAAGGCAAGGAAGGAGGAATTTTTACTTAACCAGACCATCCGGAGCCACCCTAGGGAGGCTAGGCTCCCTCTCACCCTGAGGGAGACCTAGACTCCAGGATGCATTTAGGAAGAGAGATTCAGATTTACAATAAGGTTCATGAAGAGAATGCTAGCATGGCTGGCTGACATTTGCTCCCCTGGAAAGAAAGCAGAATAATTCAGACCAATGTGTATGGACCACAGAGCTTGGGAGAGGTACATGGCAGCCGTTTTGTCTCCAGCAAAGCAGGTATTGCTCTGAAAAGCCTGCAGAGAAAGCAGGCCTTTTTTTGTTGTTGTTTAAATTCCTCACTGCAAAAATTCTTTTTACAAGTATCAGATTAGAGTGACAAAGACTTTGATTTTTCCCATTAAATAGAAGGAAAGAAAAATGTTTCCAGCGATCCTACTGTCAATCATCTGGTGATGGACTCATGAAGTTCCCAGTAAATTCAGGAGAAATAGAACATCAAAGTTTGCCGAAACTTCAAAAAAAAAAAAAAAAAAAAAAATGGGAAAGATTTCTTTAGAATGAAAAACAAGATATTTAAGGCCATGGGTTCATATACTGTCTCGTGGTTTCTCTTAGGCCTGGGGCAACTGAGGGTGCATATAACACTCACCTCATAAACAGGCCTCAAGCATCAGAGGGGACAGGAATCCTGACAGCAGCGTCTAGTGATGGAGGGGCAGAGATGTCAGAGATGTTCTGACAGCGGCATCTGATTATATTAAAACATAAAAGCTGTACAGTTGGAACCTAATACCAATGAAGAACTCTGGAGAACACAGAATATCTTTAGGTGTGTAGTCCCAGTAGCAGGTTACACATGGGCTCAGCCCCTTCCTCTACAACCTTACTATTACAGTTCCTGAATTCTCCCATTTTAACTTGCTTTAAACTTACCACCTAGCCCCATCTTAGTCCAAGCCATTATTGTTTAACATTAATAACAATAATTGCTAACATATACTGAGTGATTAATATATACAATGCATTTAATTCTCACAGCATCCCTAGAAAGTGCATTTTTGTTGTTTGTTTAGTAACTAGGTTGTGTCTGACTGTGACCCCATGGCTATCGCCCACCAGGCTTCTCTGTCCATGGGATTCTCCAGGCAAGAATACTGGAGTGGGTTACCATGCCTCCTCTAGGGGATCTTCCCTACCCAGGAACTGAACCCACAACTCTTACGCCTCCTCCATTGGCAGATGGGTTCTTTACATTATCTCTGTTTTGCGATGAGGAAAAGGAGGTTCTGAGAAGTTAAGGGACTGGTCCATGGTTTCATAGCTGAGAAGTGGCAGTCAGGCTGCCAAGGTGTTACCCTGGCTCCAGGGGTCTACCCTTTTTTAAACACATCACTTTACTGTCTCTTATTTTTAAGTGAACCACAATAGTACTGTTGTTTTCAGTGTTCTTTCTTTCTGACCTATCCCCTACATCACTCCCCACATGATCTTTCTAAAAATGCTGATTAAAATATGGGAGGCAAGGCTCCTCAATGCCCATACGATTTCTCCAAATTCCCTTCATGACTTGGCTCCCATATCTCCAGTCTCAAATCTTCTATTTTCTGACACAGTGTATATTTCAGAAATACCCAGGTACTTACAATTCCCTCAATACACTGTGTGTTTTCATGTTTTGGCATCTTTGTAACATACAACTGGGTCAGTCACCTAGAAAATTTCTGTGCTTTACTTGTGACTTAACTCATGACTTAACTCATACTTGTGACTTTTCCACTCATTCTGACCTGGGTGATGGTTCTGTTTTGGTCAGAATCTCCACTGCAAACTCCCTGTTTTCCATTTCTGTTCACTGTATCAGACTGTGAGCTCCCTGAGGTTAGAGGCAGCATGCTTATCTTTAAAGCCTACCTGAATACCTAGCCCATGGTATGTGTTAAATGGATAAACGAATGAGTGTGTGAATGAGGAAGCTTCAGCTATCTGCTTTGAAAGAAAGAAAAATTTTGAAAGAAAACTAGCCTCCATTTGGGAATATTTGTCTCACTTAGCTAAGCAATAGAAAGTCTCCAGAAGAAGGTCTCAACCCAAGCACCTTGGGGTCTTGGACATCTACGAAAGTATGAAGAAAATTACGAGCAAGCAGTGTAGAAAATAAAAGCTGATTTGAAATATTTCATATCATCAGTGTTGAATTCAAGATTCTGTTTCAATTCTACCTTCTTTCTTTGGCCATTAAAATCTAAAAATGTACTGATTTTTTGTTTCATTGTAATTAAGAAACACTAAAACAAGAGAAGATAACCGGAAATGAGACACAGAAACAGAACTGTTTTGCATAAGCTTAGATATTCTAAGAACATTTATGCATTAGAACATGGTTTAAAGTTAATAGTAGTAAGCATTCACATTTCATTTTAAATCATATTATTCAGTTCATACTGTATTTTATATTTATTAGGTACACATTCTAACTTGTGTATCTACTTAGGTACTTGGTGGTGGCCCAAATAAATAAATCTATGGTTTCATTCATTCCTTTCCTAGCAGCTCACACACACATGCTATTTTTTGTAGGTACCCAGATAAGTTACATAAAACTTTTGACACTTGCTTTTATTTACTTTTTTCCCATACAAATCAAAAAAGAACTTTTCCTAGCTTAAATATAAAACTTTATGGTTAAAACTTTGTACCAAATTTCTAGGTATTCAAAAAAACAAAACATATGATGTTGAAGTGCTAACGTTCCCCACCCACACACCAGGACCTCAGAATGTGATACTACTTGGAGACAGGATCTTTAGAGGTAGTGAGGTTAGTATGACTGGTATCCTTATAAGATCAGGGAAGAGGATGTGAAGACAGGGAGAAGACAGCTGTCTCCACACCAATGAGAGAGGCCTGGGGCAAACACTTCCCTGTCAGCCCTTGGAAGGAATCAACCCTACTGACAGCTTGATCTTGAATTTTCAATTTCCAGAACTTTGAGAAAATACATTTCTGCGAGTTAAGCCACTGTGCATGCGTGCTAAGTCACTTTAGTCATGGACAACTATTTGCGGCCCTATGGACTGTGGCCCACCAGGCTCCTCTGTCCATGGGATTCTCCAGGCAAGAATACTGGAGAGGGTTGCCATGCCCTCCTCCAGGGGATCTTCCTGACACAGGGATTAAATCTGGTTATCTTAAGCCTTCTGCATTGGCAGGCATGTTCTTTACCACTAGTACCACCTGGGAAGCCCTCAGCCTGTGGTATTTTGCTATGATGCCTATCGGATTAATACACCTAGAGGCTATCATTTTATCTTCAGTGTTGGTACTTTGTAAAGTAAAAACATCTTTACATATATTAAATTATCATTATTTGATGAGGGCAATGAAATAAATTAGTTTTTAATGCTTTTCAGACTCAAAGATTTCTGCTGAGGTGGAAAAATTCTGGCCTCAAAAATCCTGAAAGTAACTTGGTTTCCACAAGGGCCCAAGCACGCAGCAGCAGAAGTGCATTCCAGGTTTCCCCACATGTCTCATCTTCTTATGCTGCTATACTAGCTCCTTTTAAGGTGGAGATCACACACTGGGGCAGCCCTAGAATATATTTTATTGGGTGGCTGGTGTTTTGTTTTGCTATTTTAAAACATGGAATTAGTTAACACCATTTAAACATAGGAGAATAAACATGGAAATCTAGATTTTCGACACTGAAGAAGGGGAAGACCTGGTGATCCTGGGCCCACTGCATCTCCGTGGCCACAGTGGGTTGAGACCAAGTGGCGGCCGCCCTGTGATGAAACACTGCTGGTTCTTAGCTTCACCACAGTCCCCGCTCGAAGCTGTCTGCCTGGCCCCCGGGAGCATTTTACTTTGCCTTCTCTGGTCTAAGGGGATGCCATCTGGGCTTTTCAGTGTTGAGAAGTCTGGCTAGTTAGGAGGCCCAGGCGGAGGTGTTACTTATCTCCATGTCGATAGCTTTGAAGTGGGAACTCGCTCCCTGTCTCCCACCTGACATCCCACCAGTGATGTGATTACCATCTCCTATTGGTCAGGAGTCCACACAAGACCTCTTAAGAGGCCATTCCAAAGGGAATGCAGTTTTAGATGCAAAATGTGATTGCGTGGTCAAATAACTGTAGGGCTAAACAATGACTATGCCAAAGCCTTTGACTATGGATCACAATAAACTGTGGAAAATTCTAAAAGAGATGGGAATACCAGATCAACTGACCTGCCTCTTGAGAAATCTATATGCAGGTCAAGAAGCAACAGTTAGAACTGGACATGGAACAACAGACTGGTTCCAAATCAGAAAAGGAGTACGTCAAGGCTGTATATTGTCACCCTGCTTATTTAACTTATATGCAGAGTACATTATGTGATGAAGCACAAACTGGAATCCAGATTGCCAGGAGAAATATCAATAACCTCAGATACGCAGATGACACCACTGTTATGGCAGAAAGTGAAGAAGAACTACAGAGTCTCTTGATAAAAGTGAAAGAGGAGAGTGAAAAAGTTGGCTTAAAACTCAACATTCAGAAAACTAAGATCATGGCATCTAGTCCCATCACTTCATGGCAAATAGATGAGGAAACAATGGAAACAGTGTCAGACTTTATTTTTGGGGGCTCTAAAATCACTGCAAATGGTGACTGCAGCCATGAAATTAAAAGATGCTTGTTCCTCAGAAGAAGAGCTATGACAAACCTAGACAGCATATTAAAAAGCAGAGACATTACTTTGTCAACAAAGGTCCATCTAGCCAAAGCTATGGTTCTTCCAGTGGTCATGTATGAATGTGAGAGTTGGACTATAAAGAAAGCTGAGTGCCAAGGAATTGACACTTTTGAACTGTGGTGTTGGAGAAGACTCTTGAGAGTCCCTTGGACAGCAAGGAGATCCAACCAGTTCATCCTAAAGGAAATCCATCCTGAATATTCATTGGAAGGACTGATGCTGAAGCTGAAACTCCAATACTTCAGCCACCTGATGTGAAGAACTGACTCACTGGAAAAGATCCTGATGCTGGGAAAGACTGAAGGCAGGAGAGGAAGGGGACGACAGAGGATGAGATGGCTGGATGGCATCACTGACTCTATAGACATGACTTTGAGTAAACTCTGGGAGTTGGTGACGGACAGGGAGGCCTGGCATGCTGCAGTCCATGGGGTCCCAAAGAGTCGGAAACGACTGAGTGACTGAACTGAACTAAACAATGATAACCATGTTTCCTTCCTGCAGAACATCTCAGAGCCTCTGAAATTTCAACGTAGTAAGTCACATTTTCGAAAATAATTTGATCACCCACCCTTTGTTTTGGGGAGCATTTTCAGCAAATAGCATTCAGTGAAACTCTGACCTGAGCAAGCCCTTTTCCCACACAAAACAAAATTATTTTTGCTAAGTAACACAAATTTATTTAGTAAATACAGCATCTTAGATGAATATTGAGAGAATATTAAAAAGTAATAATGCTGCATGATTTTTTCATTTGAAGTATTAATTTCTTAATTTCTATTGGCTATAATATGTGCAGAGATGGCCCACACTATGGATCTTTTAAATTAAATTAAATTGGTTTGGCAATGGCAACACACTCCAGTACTCTTGCCTGAAAATCCCATGGACGTAGGAGCCTGGTGGGCTACAGTCCATGAGGTTGCGAAGAGTCGGCCACGACTGAGCGACTTCACCTTCACTTTTCACTCTCATGCATTGGAGAAGGAAATGGCAACCCACTCCAGTATTCTTGCCTGGAGAATCCCAGGGACAGAGGAGGCTGGTGGGCTGCCGTCTATGGGGCTGCACAGAGTCAGACACGACTGACGTGACTTAGCAGCAGCAGCAGCAGCAAATTGGTTTGGATAACTCTCAGTAATCAAAATGGAAATGAGAGAATACATATTTATTTCTACTTGGCCCTAAGATGCCATCTCCTGCCCCAAGACATCATTTTCTGCTTAACTTCAGATTTGCTATCATTTGGAATATTTGCTTATTTAAGTTTGAAGTTTGATACTTGGCAGTAATAGTTAAAATGCATGGTACAGTGTACACTTCTCATAAAGTGTTTGGTAAATTAATTAGTAATTAGTAATAGCATTGTTTCCAAACCTATTCATAGCATATAAAACAATACCAATAGTTCTTCTTAAAAAGTTGGTATTATTTCTCTCAGAAACTACAGGGCGTTCCCTAATAAGACAAGAGCAATGAAGAGAGGAGGAAGCCTATTTTCTTGTAATTGTAAAATTGAAAGACTGATTATTTCTACTGTAAATACATTAGATTTGAAACATTTTGTCCAAGTGTCAGAAGCTTTGGGAACATCAAATGCAGATAATATGAATAATCTGTACCATTAACATTGATATATGAGACATATACATATGTGTGTGTTTGTGTATATATATATACACTTCAAAAATACATCAAACCTGTTCAAAATGAACCTAGTCATTTATTCAACAAATGTTTATTAAGAACTTGTTACATGCCAGGCACTGTTCTTAAGGATACAGCAGGAAATAAAACAGACCAAAACCCCTGCCCTTGTAGAATTTTAATTCTAATAGAGTAAATAAAATAGAGGACAGTATACGTCATGTAGAAGGTAAAAAGGACTATGGAGAAGCACAAAGAAAGGAAGAAAGATGGTGGTTGTTGGGGAGGGTGGGGGTAGGTCTGATAAAGTGATCTGTATCTCACTTTTGACACTGAACCACCTATTCACCTCAGGAATGTGTTTCATGCAAGGAGAACATTCACTGCAAAGAGCCTAAGGCAAAAATGTTACCTTGTAAGTTTGAGGAACAGCAAAGAAGCCACCAGAATGTCTGGTGCAGAGTGAATTTGAGGAATGTGATAGGAGATGAGACTATAGCAATGACTCCAAGGAACCATGTGGGACTGCAAAGACCAATGTATAGATTTAGGTTCTTATACTGGGTCAATTGTGGAACCGACAAAAGGTTTTTTAGTAGAGGATTAACATGCTCTACTTATATTTGATTATTTGGATGCCATGCTGAGAAAAGAGTTTAGGAGGGTGGGCATGTAAGCAGGGAGACCAGTTAAGCTATTTCGACAGTCCAGAAAGGACATGATGGTGACTTGGACTAAGTGGAGCAGTGGAGATGGTGAAAACTGGTTGATTCTGGAGATATTTTTGGAGGTAAAACCAACACGATTTCTAGAAAGATCACAAGTGAACTAGGAGGGAAAGAAGCAAGAATGATCCAAAGATGTTTTGCCTAAGTGAATGGAAGGCTAGAGTCATCATTAACTGGGATGGGGAAAATTTTTAGGGGCATCTGGAATTCAGATTTGGCGTGTTGAGTTTGAGATATCGAACATATATCCAAGTAGAGATGTTGAAAACCTAGGTGGATTTATGGGTCTGAAGTTCAGGGGAGAGTAACATTTTCCAAATGCTCTCAATAAGATTTTAGCTTCAAATGTAATACTTGTTTGCTTCAGTCTAGACTCTTGATGCATCATTTCATTAGAATAATTTAGAAGAAGGGAAGGTTAAATAAAATGGGCCAAAACAGGGAGAAATGGGCATTGGATCATGCAAGAACAAAGTCATGCAAAAGGGCATTGTGGGGTATGTGTGTTTGACTGGAATTATGTTGGTAGGTGGAGCAACATCTAGGGATAAGGCTAGAGAGGCAGCAGGCAGGCTGAGGAGCCTGACTTCGCTCTGTAGGGAATGTACAACCCTGAAAATCTGAAGGAGGTTCGGAGGTGCAATGCCTCCAGGCTGTCAACAGCAGGGAGCCCCCTCCACTCCTAGGTTTGAATGGCAGAGAGCAGGACGTGGACACCCAGAGCTGAGAAAGGAGCTGGGTGGGGAGGACCGCATGACGGGGCTGACGCGGTCATCACAGGCAGTCTACCTGAGGGACCCAAAGGAGAAGTGGCTAGGAGAACAAATACCTTCCTGGCACTTCCTCTGAACCCTTGGATCTCCTGCCAGTGCCTGCCCACTGAATGAACCCAACAGGAGGCCAGAGGGCAAAGGAGTCTGCTGATGGTCAGACTCCCAGGTCATGGGGCAGAGTGACGTGGGATGGAGAAAAACAGTACACAGAGGGAAGCATCACATCAGAGTCATGCCCTTGGCAGATGGGTCCAGCAGCATCATGCAGCAAAAAAAAAAAAAAGAAGACAAAATAAGAAGTATAAAGTATGGGAGACTAGTGCCTTCCTGCTTCTGAATTGCTTAGCATGCCAGGTATGAAATTAGTGCCAGGTCCAGGTGAGTAGGTGTAAGGAAAGACATGCTCAATTAGGAAAGAAAGAATATTTAGATAGGTGTGTAAGCTGCTGCTCCTGCCATGCAGGAGCATACCTGGACATCAAAGCAGCACCCACAGGCATCTTCAGAGATAGATTTCTGAAACAAAGCATGGGAGAATGTCAAGATCTTCAGCATTAAGTGGGTGTTGATGTAGAGGCCACCAGCATGAGCGTTGTGACAGAGCGAAGAAAGAAGCAAGTTAGTGGCTCTAATGCACAAGCCAGCCAAAGCACGGGCAAACTTCGTGATTCCGGGGAAGAGAGAAAACTGAGGCAATAATAAGGAACCATCTTCATGCGGCACACGGGAGAGAACAGGCGGAAACTGAAAGAGGGGTGGGGTGGCTTAAGGAAGTCACGCGAGGGAGGGCTCTGTCTCCTCAGAGAAGCACAAAGCAAGGTTTGGGGCTGAGAAGAAAGACAGTGGTGAATGTGACAGGAGGAGTTTAGGGGCCAAATGCATCAATTTTTCTCTCAGGAATGTTAAATGGACTGCAGTATTGCAACATGTGCCTCCTATGTAACAACTAAATCTTGACCAGGTGATACCATTTTTTCACAAATTTTTCCTCAAAACCTCACAATTTGTTATTCTGTTCTGAATAACGATCTCTAAAAGAATTGAATTCTAAAAAGGATTGAATCACCTGAGTAGCAAATGTTCATCATTTATAAATGAACTAATATTGGGTGCCTGGAAATGAACATCAAGTAGAATTAATTTCAAATGAAATGATTAAACAACACAAATGTTAAAGGGTGTGGCAAACGTATATTAAAGTAACATATTTAAACTCCAATATAAAATAAAAAGTTAAACAAAATAACATATCTGAAATTGATTGCTAGGAGCAAAACATGGAATGTTCACTTAACATGTCTACTTATCACTTATCATAGTCTACCAATTTGAAATAATGCATATGACTATGCAAAGATCAACTTTAAAATTTAAAAGTACAGAAAGAGTATATATATTTTTTTAAATTTTAATGTTGATCATATAATATGCACATATATGTACATATATATGTCTTTAGTAATTTTATTGATTTAGGGAATTAATCTCATATAAAAGTGATTTAAAACAGTTAAGCGTGTGGTAAGTATATACTAAGATAAGCATATTTAAAATAATTGATATGATAGAATCATAACATGGAAATCCTTACTTAAAATGTCTTACTATAGCCTACCAATAAGAAATAATATGTGTATTACCATGCAAAGATCAACATTAAATTTTAAAAGTACAGTAAAACCACATATCTTTGGTAATTTTAGTGATTAATGCTTTAATTAAGAGATGAGGTACATGCAGACATATGCAATAAACTGACATAATTCATCATATTGCAAAGAATAACATGATGAATGCATATGTATACTGTGAATTATACAATGCACATGCAAATCATATACTCATTATCACGCAGAGGCATTATTTTTCCTATAGTCAAAATGCAACAAATCTTCAAGTACTACTCAATCTACTGCATGACTATTTAAGAACAAAGTAGTCTGTGGTATCTTCTATAGAATAATAATTTAAACTGAAAAACTCAATTTAATGGAAACATAGAGCAGACATTTTTAGTGGGTACATCTCTGTGTGAGTTAAACTGGAGACCAGTCCCTGTACTATGCGCATCTATTGTTCCATAATGTGATTTTAAATAGAAGTCTAGGCACTGGAGATTTTAATAAGGTCTTTTAATAAATACACTGCCAAATTAATCTTTTTTTAAAAAATGTTGAACAGTGAATACATTGGTCATTGACTAGATGGAAAAATAACACTGGCCCACAAACAATTTTCCGTGTAAAGAGTAATTAAAAACACTAATCTTCTGAAACTGATTAATCTCCAGATGAAGAGTCCTGAAATGAAGACAATTTAAACATGAATATATTTGGTGCCTGGAAATAGTCAGTAAATACTGATGTGTGGGTTCCTGGTGGGAGCAGACTAGATCCCCAAACTCTGACAGGGGCAGAGCGGCTGAAGTTAAACCTGGGGTTATTTATAACTAGATTCTTACCATATACTGAGGTTAACCTTCTCCAGTTTAATGCAGCTTGGAGATGTACTGTTAATTAGACATTTTGACTGAACTTCATGGAAAATAATGTTTTTTAATATGAAAGTTAAAGTGCTTCTGAAATTCTCATACCTGACTACCAGGATTAGTGCTGTGCTGACAAGGTATATATGAACATGTTAATTAAGAGTGCAAAAATAAAATTTTCTGATCAATTTGAACTTTAATGTGCATAAAAGGACTTCTCTTAGTAAAAGGAAGACTACTAGATATTTCTAGTTTATGAGTAAGATTTAATCAGCATATATGAATATGACAGAAAACACCTTTAAAAATTATTATATGTATAATTTGCACTCTTAAATCAAACCCAAAGAAAAAAATACTTATCAGATTCACTATGTGAATCAAATATAATAGCTTCATGGATGACTTTTTCTCATCCGGGGTAAGAAAATAATGCCCTTAGTAATATGTTAACATTATGAAATTCTATAAGATTTTAAAAATTTCTTTAAAATGAAAAGTCTATTTTACTTTTTAATTACATCTATTTCCCAGAAAGGTCTTTAAGGCTCTACAAAGCACCTTGCATCTTCTTATTGCTGACAGTTCTTGAAACCACGCTTGAATGCTTTCTTTATCCTTTGGTGAACAATTGAAAGATCATATGCTAAAAGACTGTGCTTTCTCTTTTTTTTGCCCTGTAATTAAGGCCTTTTAATACATTGCTTCATAGTTGTTACAAGAGCAAACTATTAAGATTCATAGATTGAGACAATTTTGACTCCTATGATTATATAAACACACATGATATGAATTTTTCCTAATCATTGACTTGAAAGAGCAACAACAAAACTCCTTCAAATAAAGTGATTAATCTTTGGAAGGTTAAATTGAAATGGTGCTTCCTGTGTTGCCTTAATATATGTAAATGATCTACAAAAATAGAAAAACACATTTGGTTAACTATCCTTTAATACAAATAGGATAAATAATAAATTCATATGAAGAATACCTTTTCTTCAAATCAATGTATATTTTAAGAGTTTGAGACCTTCAGGGGTTCTGTTGTCATATAAAGATAAAAATACTGCATACATGTCTAAAGACAACTAAGTAAATACATGCAGATTTTTTTTAAATCATAGAAGAATTAAAATTTTGATTTAAATATACAAAAGTTTTTTCATAACAAAGATATATGCAGAAAAAATACACTTCATTTAACATTTCTTAAGTTGGGAGAGTATTTTTGCAACTCAAGAAATGCTTTAGCAAACAATGATAACAAATGAAGCTGAAAATAGAAGACCTATACATATTTTAAAATTCTGTTATCAGAAATATAGGACTGAAATTTTACATTTAAGCAAACAAAAAAATAATCTGCAACGTCATTTAGAAGCCACATACTTTCCAGAGCACAAAAAGTATGGTAATAGGTTTCTGTTATATTTTGAATAAATGTGCAGAATTTCTTAGCCCTTTTTTATGTTAGAAGATATCAGTTTGCTACTGAATTAAAGTATGTAACTGCATTTTATGTTAGCCATTTAGACAATCTGAGGAGAAATAAATTTTGGAGACTTAAAAAAACATTTTTAGATAATACCTTATGATTTGAAAATTAAAACTGATATGAAGAAAACATAAGGTATCATAACTTTATATTAAAAAGCAACACTTTTGGACAAGATTAATGGCATAGTCTCCCTAACTTTTTTTGGGTTTGATTGCAAAAATTTTTTAATGTATGAAAAGCAGAGAACTCTCAACTAAATACCCACCTTCCATCTCTCAACTTATGCATTTTGCTGACATATTTTACAAGAAATCCTCAGCCCCTAGTCTCTCCACTCCTATATAGTCTTGGTGTGTATCTCTTTTAAAAATGGATATTTTCTTACGTAACTATAATGGCTCTGTCATGTCTAACAAAATTAACAGCAATTTCTTGATGTTAAGAAGCCATACGAATCCATATTCAACTTTCAATGATTTGTCTCAAAAATGTATTTTTTCCTAGTCCATTTGATGGAATAAAGGTACAGCAGGGTCAGCTACATTTACAGCTCCTCCTCTCCCCACTCACTGTCATGTCTTGTTGGAGAAATTGCTCCGACTTCTTAAAAGGAACTTGGGAAGTCCCTACTGAGGAAAGGGCAATATTTGGCTGATAAACTGAGACTGTCAAAGTTTTCCAATTTACTTTTTGGTTGTAAAGGGGTAACGGGGAAAACCCCTAGACACTTCTGCTATATTTAATGATCTGAATAATTTCCAAGAAGACCTTAAACAATTCTTTACCCTTCATACTAAAGAGTTTAAAACTATAATAATCATTATTAAATTTGTTTTAAAATATTACTTTTATATATTGGCAGTTTAAAAATAGTTTTTACTTAAGTGTTAAGATACACATGCATAAACTAAATGATATCAAATAAGCAAACAGATGTTTAGCAATCCCAAGTTTATAAGTGCTTTTCTTAAAATGTATATAGAAGTAATCAAGAATTGTATCTTAACTAATCTGGGAAAGAAATACA
The DNA here is from genome assembly GCF_963930625.1 of Muntiacus reevesi. Lineage (NCBI taxonomy): Eukaryota > Metazoa > Chordata > Mammalia > Artiodactyla > Cervidae > Muntiacus > Muntiacus reevesi. Next base: position 31,373,405 of record NC_089255.1, on the reverse strand, counting down.
AGCTGGCATGTCTCTTAACTTTTGGTTTTATCTTTTTGTTTTTTAGGATCATTTAACCAGATAGACAAGTTTTCATTAAATTTAATTTGTGTGGAACTTAAGGGCAAACAAACTAATCCTCTGTCTTTTAAACCTCATGTTGTGTTGTTTCAGAAGAGATGCATAGAAAATTTAGAGGATTAGAAAAAGCTGATGAAAATTACAAGTGTTAGAAAAGACAAAATGACACTTTAACACATCTTCATGGCATTCCCATTTAACAAAAATGTAAACTAACATATAGAAGGTTGGTTTAGCCTTCCTTGCAGCAGTTCTAGCTAATAAAACTTTAAGATCAGTGATGTACAGTTTTTGAAACTTCAAAATATGAATGACTTTAAATGGAACCATATGAAGTCAATGACAGTAAAGTGATCATAGATAAAATTGCCAAACTCAAATGAAATAAATTCCAAATGAAAAGGATGAAGGGCAATTAAGTATCTATTTTGACAATTCGAAGTGGTCAAGTTTTTAAAAGTATGACATAGGAACCTTAGCCTATCTATATATGAGTGATAAATGAGGCATTTTGTGTCATTACATTCCCATAAATCACTTCCTTTAGCTGCTGACGGCTTTTATCAGATCTAACCTTTTCAAGCTTCTATTAGAGTGCTAACATTTTCAACTTTGACACATGTGCAGTTTACAAATTCTGCAGCTGATTAACTCTGGACAGAAGCTCACTGGCATCATTGTCTTCAAGTTGGGTGAAAACCTTAGGGTCTCAAAAACCCAAGACACTTATATTACAGTACAAAAATCTCAATTAATGTAAGGGGTTGGACTTGGAAGTTGTTAAGGATTGTTTTCTGTTGGGAAACAAATATGAATAAGACTTCATTTTCCATGAAACAGGTGACCTAGTAAATATTAAGAAATGAAAAAATAAATGATAAAGTAGAAAAAAAGAAAATTCCTAGTTGATAATAAATAATTTCTAATCAAATAAATTTTTTTGCCTTTATTTGGCAATCAAGAAGTATTTTCTTACAACTTGCTAACCTTCAGCTTTGACACAATAAAACAAAGAAAATCTGAGATTAATGCATTCATGAGGTAAGGCATATGACCCAAATAAAACACAATTTAAGTAGGGCTGTTATAACTGATGGGACCATTTTAAGGTGAATTTTATATGGGGAGAGAATGAATCAAACTAAAACATACAGTTTAATTCTCCTGTAAATCTCAATATTCTAAGTTAGACGTTGTTTTGGGTAATCTAACCAGTCAATTCAGTTGAAAAAGAAAAAAGGAAAATTTCTGAAAGTAGTTAAGGAGGACCTGCTTTTAAGACAGTTGTGTTGAAATTATGAAGTCTGAGCTTATAAAAGGTAATGCCATTTCTGCTGAAGTGACTGTTAACATACCAAATCTTCATAGAATGTTTTTTACACATAAATTAGAACTACTTATTATCAACATGAAACATTCTAAACATTTATCCTAACAAGAAACTTTAAAATAATCAAAATATTTGTCTATAGTAATGTAGAAATAAATAAAGCAGAAACATATAAGCTGAAATCTTTTACACTACAAATGAGAGGAGATCAAGACTTCACAGTATTTTTAATTTTAACGTCCTAATTTCTTAGTAGGAGAGTCAAACACAATTGAACTTGAGAGTAAAAGGTTTTAAAGAGTAACACGACGCTGACTAGGTAGATATTATGTGTCTGCCAGTATATCGACATAAAGAGCACACACATATATATCTATGAGTAGATGGGAGTTTGGACAAAGATTATTAAAAAAAAATTTATTTGGAAAATATCATTGACATTAATCTTGAAATAAAGCTAATGTTTAAAAAAAACTAATGTCTTTGGCAATAACAGCCAGACAGAGTCAATCTTAATACTGACTATTTGACCATCAGAAGCCTGTCACTTCACAGTATTAGTTTGATAAGAACTACCAGCTATCAAGTCTAAATAATAAAACCTAAAGGGATGGACTAATGGCTCTAAAGGCAAAATGTTCACAGAGAGCTTCCTGCTGCAGATTGCTTCTTGTTGATAAATGACAAATCTTAGAAAAATAGTGGGGGAACGACAACTTTTTTTAGCATCACAACCTACATGGTCTCATAATGTCACCATCTAAGGCCTATCCATGACAAATTAAAAACTTCTTTATTTCACTAATAATGTCACTCATCACAGAAACTGGGCAGTTACACTTTGACAATTCAGATGTAAATCCTGGGTTGCCTATGAGTATTCATGACAAAGGCATATTTATCATTTAAAACAAAAGGACGTGACTTCTTGGTGTTCATATCAAAGACCAGTGATGGATGAGGCCACGCTAATCAAGAGAGACTAGCAAGAACACAGATGTTTGCTAGTTTCATTACGAAGAGTATTCCCTGCCCCTGAAACTTCCCCAATACCGGTCGTTTCCAATTGTTTTAAATATACAATTGAAATTAGATACCTAAGAATTTAAAATTCCCAGTTATAGCTCTTACAAAAAACAAGCACTAGCTTTTATTCAATCTCAAATTATAAAGGCAAAATTTTCAAAACCAGGAAATGTTCCTCAGATGAAACCCATTGAGAGATTTCCACAATTGGCTTCATCCCTCTCAATTATTATTTTCAATGCAGAAAATGAAGAGAAAGAAAGTCTATCATCCCCAATTTTTATGAATAGCAAAACTGTGAGCTGAAATCAATGTGGGGAACTATAAAGAGAGCAAGGCTTAAGACATTTTCACCATTCTGGTTTCTGACTGTTATGATTTCGACTTTTGTTCCAAACGCTTTTCAGGTTGAAAAGCATTTAAAAATAGCTGTTGTCTAGATTGTAAGGGTTTATTTAAAACCTTAAATACAATCAATTCTGGTGATTCTAGCATTCATCACCATTTTGGATGAGAGAGCCCCAAAATAAGTACAGCATTAAAAAACAAAGATATTTAGAGCTGGGCTATTGATAGCACTTCCTCCCATTCCACTGATGAAGAGCTATCATCAGGTCTGGCTAATAGAAATCCAATTTACAAGACCCTGCTCATTTGAGTGCCTTTTAAGATGCACAGGATTAGTAACCCTTCAGACCTGCAACAAATGCCTGCTCTGTCAGGGCAGAACTATTTTAATGTTGGTTACTGGGAAGTCATCACCGCAAGGTCACCTTGAAGACGTGCAGGTGGTGGTGGGGGAGGAAGCCTACTCTGCAAGAGGTCTGTTTTCTGCCGATTTTCCTTGTTGCTTTCCAATCTCAGTGAAGCACACTTGTTGATAAACTTCTAATAGCCAGCATGATGTATGACCAAAGAAAATACAATATAAAGTTATATGGGGGAAAAGGACTACCTATGCATGCAAAGTATACTTGGGTAGCTTGGATCATCAGGTGAAATCAGGTTAGGCCGGCAGCTGATATGCAAGTTTCCCTTTTTGGTAGGATCACCTTCCTCCCCAGTTGATGTAAACATTGAAATCACATGGTCTCTCTTTGCACCCACATCCTTTCTGCTGCTTTTAAGGAAAATTTGAGTGTGTGTGTGTGTTCAGTCGTGTCGAACTCTTCAGACCCAATGGACTGTAGCCAGCCAGGCTCCTCTGTCCATGGGATTATCCTGACAAGAATACTGGAGTGGGTTGCCATCTCCTCCTCCAGGGGATCTTCCCAACCCAGGAATTGAACCTGTATCCTCTGGGGCTCCTGCACTGGCAAGTAGATTCTTTACCACTGAGCTACCTGGGAAGGCAGTACGGAAAATGTGTGTTACTAGTGTTAAATATGTCACTAGTGTTAGATCAGCGAGGGCATTCTATTTTACACTGCTGGGTTGCATCTGTATGTTACCAGGGTTTACCTTTCATTAGCAATAACTACTCCATGCATTGCTTACAATGGGCATGTTCTCCTTTTTAAGTATGTATCTGCTTCTTACAAAAGAAATTAAGAGTTGGAAGTTTTCAGAGGCCTTAACATTCAATGTATTAAAAGGTATTTATAGAATAACAAAAATCTTTCACCTTTTGGCCCTTTTTATGAAAAATTTACTGGATGCCTAATATATTTAATATTCAGTAGCATGTGAGAATAATTTTTATGCAACTCTGATAGTTAGAAAGATAGATAACTCAATTATTAGATCATCTATCAAAATATTCAGATGTATAAGAGGCTACTAAAAAGATTGATGACTGAGAAAGTCCACTGATTCTCTAGCCATCATATTCATGCATTTGGCCAGACAACATTTTTCGCTGCCTTCACAAGCAAGCTTCATTACCCATCACTCCACTGAAAAGAGTTTATTATGAGGCTGCCATCTTGGCAAGACTATTATTTAGATGATAAATGCTGAGGGGGGAAAAAGTGTGTCTACTTTTTTTTTTTAAGGAAAAAAGATGAGCTTTTCTGACACATAAAACAAACAGCATCTACATTTCTAATTAACTTAAATTTGGCAGATACAAATATAGGTCAGTTAAAGCTATGATGTTATCTTCTGTCTGAATTTTACCCTTAATTTGTAAAATGTAAATTAACTAATTAGAAGAAAAACAGCATGATTAGTGACAAAATGCTTCAGCTGGGTCTTTGCTTCCTGACATTTATGATCAACTATAGTGAATTATCGCTTTTTAAAATAATTGATAGAATATATTTTTTCTCACCAAAATGAAAGAAATTTTACTAACAATTTATAAAAGAATTCCAGGAACTTGGCAAAACAATAGAAGTTCGTGGTGTACTTTCTGAGAAAAACATGTTTGTAAAGTGGTATAATATTAGAAACAATTGGGTTAATTTATGCCTGGGTACCTAGGGGTAAATTTAAAGAAAGAAGTGTGTAGACATTAAGTCACTAATAAATCTAGTAAAAAGATTGTCAGGACTTAACCCTTTCCCTGTCATTTCAAATAGATCTGCTATGTATTCAAAGCAATTTGTGAGAATAGTGTGTTCATGTGCACACAGGCATGCATGTATGTGCATGTATCCATATGCTGGGTGTGGGGGTTATAAGGTTTCATGGAGAATGGTTAGAAAACAGAAAAGATTTTCACCACTTGAGTTTCAGCAGGAAAATCTGTCATTGCAAAGTAAAATTAACGTATGTAACAGTTAAGCAAAAAGAGGTTTTCAACCACTCATGAGAAGTACATCTGCAAGGGCAGATATATATGTCAATGAAAAATTACATAAAATCCTGAAAGGTAAGGTCTGGGATGGTGGCCACATTTTGGCACAGTGGAGCCTGTGTGACCGGGCCCTGGGTAGGCAGACCAGGATCAGGGCTGTCAGCTCTCAGAACAAACAAACTTATTAGAGGTCTAACCTGAATGAGGGAATTGGAGTTGAAGGCTGGTGGTAATCTAAGGTGGGAGCTGAAAGTGCTCTGTCGGTACTGGGGCTTGGTTTCCAGTGACATGACAACTTTTTAAAGCACAGAGAAAGAATAAAGGGAAACAAATCCAACAAAGATGCATGAGGCTCAGGGTGCTAACTGGAAACTTCAAAGATTATGTAAGATAGGTAATAGTTTGAAACAATTTAGTACTTCGAAATTTCCATCTTAATTTTAGGTATGCCACTAAAATATTTAACTTGGATGAAAGTATTTTAATTTGGCAGACAATTATCACATTTGGAAACAATATCACTGAAATACTTGAATACTCTTTTCCAATATTATGACAAATACATAAAACTTTTCACATTCTGCAAAGCGCATTCTAAATGCTTGGAGAATATTACTCCACTTTATATTTACTAGTTGTGGAGACAGCAAGAAAATCTTTCTGAATAGCTGCTCCCGATTAAGAGGTACTTTAGCCTAGTACTTTTCTATTTCATTAATGGTATAAATTCATTATGGTAAATACTTTTTCTTTCCATCCTCACATCACCATAATATTGCATTAAGAGATAAAATGGGTAACTAACCAAAGCTCCTTTTCACAGTATATAATCCTAACACAGAATACATTTACATATGACAGAAAATTCTTTTGACAACTCTCTGGTTTTTATCTAACTCTTCAACCTCTTAACACATGATGTACTTCTGAGGCAACTACTTTGAAAGCTACCTAAGATTTACCTGTATGTACATTAAAACATTTGCACTTTAGAGGTTATCTTCAAACATGTGAACTCTAATAAACTGGTTTCTATCACAATGATGAAGACTGCAGAACATATTACAGCACAGAGACCTCTTCATTTATTTAGTTTCGGTCTCTCAAGCATTAACAATCTCCATTCACATTTATCATTTTGAAAAACAAATTCATTTGAATTAATAGCATGAATAGGTCTAAGTAAAGTTTTCAGCTTGGTGGTAACTGGAAAAAACAAAGCTCAAGACATTTAAAAAGCAATCACTAATCTTCATTTAAAATTTGTTATATTTCTGCAGGGAAGGCAGCATTTCATGTTTGAAGAATAAGTTTATCTATGGAGGAGGAGGAAGGTGAAGAAAGCAATGCAATGAGTGTCAGGTACTCTGTCCAGACCTGAGTCCCCCAGTTTTGCAGGAAGGTCGGATCCTTTCAGCATTGTATTGGTGTGTCAAAATATGTCAACAAACCATCACACCGCAGGAAGAAGAATGACCTTTCAGTTCTTCACGTTTGGGCTGCCTGTGGAGCTTTGGACGCGGGGTATGCATGAATGGTTTTCCTAGCTGCTTGACAAATGCAACTCCCAAGGTTTCTTTCAAGCATGATTGTTAAAAGCCCTAGGTTCTTACAATTTGGTACAACTTTCTCAACCCATATAACTCTTGACAGAAACTGATGTTAACTAGCAATACTGCAAATAATCAGAGTCAATGGAACTAGACAAATTACTTTAGAAATGTTTCAATGGAAGAGATGAAGATTGAGCGATATAAATTTAGAAATAATTTTATTCGCTGTAAAAATAATACTTAATCAATTCTCTAAGCTTTATTATGAAAAGTGAAAGTGTAAGTCACTCAGTAGTGTATGACTCTTTGCGACCCCATGGAGCCCACTAGGCTCCTCTCTCCATATAATTCTTCAGGCAAGAATACTAGAGTGGGTTGCCATTTCCTTCTTCAGGGAATCTTCCTGACCCCATTCCACAAACCAGTTGCCTTTGGAAACTTCTAATCATCACAACTGCAGTAATCATTAACCTAAGTTATTTTCTATTCTCAGTTCCTTAAGAACATTATTGTTTTCCCCAATATCAATACCAAAACCTCAAAGTTATCTCTGTTTCACACTGCCCAAAACAACATCATTTAATCAACTTGCCAAATTCTTTCTTATCTCTGTAAGTCTATATAGTCTCTTTCCATTTCTACCACCACCATTACAGTTCAGGAATTAATGGGTTATTCCAACACAAATGACTGGAACAGCAATTGTGTTCCAGTTTCCAACTTCTTGCTTCTGTCTACCCTGATCATTGTGACCAGAATATCTATCCTGAAGTTCAAGCCTGACCATGCCACTTGTCTATTCAAAAATCTCCCCTGGTTTTCCAGTTATGTTACTTTGACTTGGGCACTTAACCTCTCTATGCCTCAATTTTCTCATATGAAATGAGGATAAAAACCCAGTATTTATCTCATAGGACTGTTCTGTGGATCAAAAAGGATAGTACATACAAGTGCTTAAACCTGCCTAGAATATAGTTAGTGCTCAGTGTTAGCAATTTTTGTGATTTATGTACATGTTGTTTCCCTACTTGTTGTTTAGTCACTAAGTTGTGTCCAACTCTGTGACCCCATGAACTGCGGCAATTCAGGCTTCCCTGTCCTTCACTATCTCCTGGAGCTTGCTCAAACTCATATCCATTGAGTTGGTAAAGCAATCCAACCATCTCATCCTCTGTCACCTGCTTCTCTTCCTGCCCTCTTTCCCAGCATCAGGGTCTTTTCCAGTGAGTCAGCTCTTCGCATCAGGTGGCCAAAGTAATGGAGCTTTGGTTTCAGCATCAGTCTTTCCAGTGAATATTCAGGGTTGATTTCCCTTAGGATGGACTGGTTTGATCTCCTTGCTGTCCAAGGGACTCTCAAGAGTCTTCTCCAACACCACAATTTGAAAGCACCAATTCTTTGGCTCTCAGCCTTCTTTATGGTTCAATCCTCACATCTGTACATGACTACTGGATTGAATTAAATTCCTCGAAAGCAAAGTTAGGAGTTGCTCATCTTTGTACCCTCTGAAATATATAATATATAAATATATAATATACTGCCTTTATATAGAAGGAGCTCAGTATTTGTGCTACTCAGTATCTACTATCTGTGTTACTACCTAAGGACCTAGAATGTGTTGAATTAGAAACACGTAGTGGTAAAAATAGGTATTTCATATTAAACAGTGAAAACCAATTGGGGCAGATCAAGTATTTTGCTCTAGTGTTGAGCTCAATATGATTTCATACACCTGACCTGTGCACACAACCAATGACTTCATTTTCACCACTTCCATAATCAATGTACAGTGCTCTGAAAATATTCCAGCCAAAGCTATCAAGGACAATTGTGACAGGCTCATATTTACAAAAGTAGATGATCTTTGAATTAAAAAATCCTCTGTTCTAAACAAAGGAATTTTGTATAAATTTCAAATTTATGATCACTTGAATTGTGCTATCAGCAACGCCATTAAGACTGAATTTAAAATAGAGAGGTGGTGATGATAGCAAAGTTGCCAGATAGGAAATGAAAAAAAGGAAAATAGAAAGAGAAGCAGGAAGGGGTTAATAAGATACTTTGTTGGTAGAATTTTTATGAGAAAATAAGGGTGAACAAAATACTGTGGTGTTGGAGAAGACTTTTGAGAGTCCCTTGGACTGCAAGGAGATCCAAACAGTCCATCCTAAAGGAGATCAGTCCTGGGTGTTCATTGGAAGGACTGATGCTGAAGCTGAAACTCCAATACTTTGGCCACCTGATGCGAAGAGCGGACTCATTGGAAATGACCCTGATGCTGGGAAAGATTGAGGGCAGGAGGAGAAGGGGACAACAGAGGATGAGATGGCTGGATGGCATCACCGACTCAATGTACACAGGTTTGGGTGGATTCTGGGAGGTGGTGATGGACAGGAAGGCCTGGCAAGTTCATGGGATCACAAAGAGTCGGACATGACTGAGCGACTGAACTGAACTGAAAACACAGGAAGCTTCTCAATGTAAGTGATTCAGTAAGGGAAGGGAGTAAACCCAATAAAGTAGAATTCACACAAATCGTAAAAGTATACTAAGAATATAAAGGAGAGGACAAGAAAAAGAAAAAAGAAAGAAAAAAGTGACATGCTAATAGATAACAGAATTCGTATAGAAGACTTAATTTTCATAAGAATATGACTTCCAGGGTCAATTAGAAATTAGAGGGAAAGGATGCTTACCATGGCCATTATTATCCATATATATTTCTGTATTATGAGAAGAAGAGTATGAGACATGAAAGTTACATTCAGGGCTCACTTTCCATCCTGCACATGTGTGAGAAGAGAATGAGCAACAGCAGCTCCATCACCTGTACAGTTCGCCTATCCCAGGAGGTTCCTGGGTGACGAAGATGGTCAGAAATGGAAAAACGCTGCTTCTTACATACAGAGGGAGGGAAAAGAAAGAGGACAGGCATAACTTCTGTGAACAGGGCTCTAGCTCATCAAAAGATGGCTAGCTCTATTTCGGTTAAAGAGGCAGCAGATGCCCTTAGTGGGTGCTATCAAAAGATGACCAGAGAAAGCTGCTTTCTATTATCCAATCTTTGGCCTTAATGATACAAAAAACCTTCCCTTTTCTTGGGCAAAAAGAAGTGACTGAAAATTCCATTCCAACTCTCAGAAGGCTAAGCAAAAGACAGACAGAATATAGAGATGACTTTTGAGAAACAGATACCAAAAGAAAGAAATATGAAGGTCTCCCCAGCACTCTCTCAAAAATGATTCTATTCATGGTTGTTTTAATTGCTAAGTAGAGTCTGACTCTTTGCGAACCCACGGACTGTAGCCCATCAGGCTCCTTCTGTCCTTGGGGTTTCCTAGGCAAGAATATCAGGGTGGGTCACGACTTCCTTCTCTAGGGGATCTTCCTGACCCAGAGAATCAAACCCACGTCTCCTGCAGGTGGTTTCTTTACCACTGAGCCACCAGGGAAGCCCATTCTATTCATAGTCAAGGCTTAAGAAGATTTGCTTAGGATGACAAGTCTAAAATAGCATCAGTAAGATTACAAGGTTAATGTTAAACAAGACAAACTGGTTTACAGTGTGTTAAATTCTGTTAAAAATCATAATTGAGAAAACATGTACTTGGAGCCAAGATGAGGTAACAGGGACTACACTTAGCTTCCTGCTGGAAATACCTTAAAAAACAAACAAAATAACTAACAACAGACATCAAACAGTGAGGGACAGTCACCCCTGAATGATGGGCAAGAAAAGAGGCAAGCACTTTGATTTCCCAACTTGCTGCCTGGAGAAAGTTTCCAGGCTACAATGCAGGAGGAAGGACCTAGGTGAAGCCCAGGAGTCTCTCTCAGAGTTGAGAAGAAACTGTGAAAATGGGAAGACCAGGCAGTTAAAGTTTGTCATAAAAGAAGTATCAATAATTTTAAAAGGATTCAAGTTTGTTTCTGACTTTAATGAAATTAAATTAATAACCAATAACAGAAAGACATGTGAACAAGTTCCAAATATTTGGGGGGGGGGGGGGGAAAAGCATTCTTCTAAATAGCCTGTGAGTCAAAGAAAAAATAAAAGTAAAGTATTTGGAAAATAAAATGGAGAAAGAAAAAAGAAGAAAATATTTGGAACCAAATGAAAATAAAAATACAAGATATAACATTTTCTGCAATACAGCTAAAGCAGTACTGTGAGGCAATTTTAGCACTAAATTGCCTTTACTGGTAAAAAAGAATGATTTCAAATCAAAAACATCAGGCTCCGTCTTAGAAAACTAGAAACAAAAAAGAGCAAATGAAACTGAACCTAAAATAGGTAACAGTAATAATCAGATTAAAAATCAATGAAAAAGACAAAAGAAAACCAATAGGAAAAAGTCAATAAAACAAAATATTCATTTTTTCAGAAGGCCAATAAAATTGATAAAGCTCTAGGCAGACAGATCTGGAAAAGTAGACAAAATTATCAACACCAGGAAGGAATAAGGTGGCATCACTACAGATTCTACAGACAATAAAAGAATATGGGAGCATTCTCAACAAGTTTATACTAATATATTTCCACAACTTAAATAAAATGAATAAACTCTTTAAAAGGCACAAAGTATCAAAGTTCACTCAAGAAAAAAATAGATAACCTGAATCCTTATATTTATCAATCAATTTTAATCAGTTTAAAATCTTTGCACAAAAAATATCCCCAGATCATTTGACTGGGAGTAGTCATGTATGGAGAAGGACATGGCAACCCACTCCAGTGTTCTTGCCTGGAGAATCCCAGGGACAAGGGAGCCTGGTGGCTGCCGTCTATGGGGTCGCACAGAGTTGGACATGACTGAAGTGACTTAGCAGCAGCAGCAGTAACAGTCATGTACGGATATGAGAGTTGGATTATAAAGAAAGCTGAGTGTTGAAGAATTGATGCTTTTGAACTGTGGTGTTGGAGAAGACTCTTGAGAGTCCCTTGCACTGCAAGGAGATCCAGCCTGTCCATCCTAAAGGAAATCAGTCCTGAATATTCATTGGAAGGATTGATACTGAAGCTGAATCTCCAATACTTTGGCCACCTGAGGCAAAGAACTGATTCATTTGAAAAGACCCTGATGCTGGGAAAGATTGAAGGCGGGAGGAGACTGGGATGACCAAGGATGAGATGGTTGGATGGCATCACAGACTCAATGGACATGAATTTGAGTAAACTCCAGGAGTTGGTGACAGACAGGGAGGCCTGGCGTGGTGCAGTCCACGGGGTCACAGAGTTGGACATGACTGAGTGACTGAAATGAACTGAACTGAACCCAATAGTTAATGAAGAAATAACAATTCTACACAAACTTTTCCAGAAAACCAAGAAAGGACTACTTCCCAACTCATACTATAAGGCTACCATAGTGCCAAAACCAGGCAAAGAGTTTAGAAGGAAAAGTAAATCCCAGACCAATCTCTCTCATGAAAGCAGATGTAAAATTTCCTAATGAATTTTTAGCAAATCAAATATCATCAGTTTATCATCAGTTCAGTTGCTCAGTCACATCTGACTGCAACCCCATGGACTGCAGCACGCCAGGTCTCCCTGTCAATCACCAACTTCTGGAGTTTTCTCAAACTCATGTCTATTGAGTTGGTGATACCATCCAACCATCTCATCCTCTGTCATCCCCTTCTCCTCCCACCTTCAATCTTTCCCAGCATCTCAGGGTCTTTTCAAATGAGTCAGTTCTTTGTATCACGTAGCCAAAGTATTGGAGTTTCAGCTTCAGCATCAATCCCTGCAATGAATATTCAGGACTAATCTCCTTTAGGATGGACTGGTTAGATCTCCTTGCAGTCCAAGGGACTCTCAAGAGTCTTCTCCAACAGTACAGTTCAAAAGCATCAATTCTTCAGTGCTCAGCTTTCTGTATAGTCCAACTCTCACATCCAAATCAAACAAAACAAACTATAAAAAAGATTTTGCTTCACTGACCAAGTGGGGTTTGTACCAGGAATACAAGGTTGGTATAACATTCAAAAACCACTGTAATTTATCATATTAATCAATTAACTAAAAAATACATATATGATCATCTTCACAGATGCAGAAAAACATTTTCACAAGATTCAACATCCATTATAATAAAAATTCTAAGCAAACTAGGAACAGAAGGGAGTTTCCTCAACCTCAAAGTGAAAGTGAAAGTGAAGTCGCTCAGTCGTGTCTGACTCTTTGGGACCCTGTGGACTGTAGCCTGCCAGGCTCCTCTGTCCATGGGATTCTGCAGGCAGGAATACTGGAGTGGGTTGCCATTTCCTTCTCCAGGGGATCTTCCCGACCCAGGGATTGAACCTGGGTCTCCCGCATTGTAGGCAGACGTTTTAACCTATGAGCCACCAGGGAAGCCCCAACCTCAAAAGGCAGCCTTAAAAAATCTATACCTAATATTATCCTTCATGGTAAAAGACTAATGCCTTTCCTCCAAGACCAGGAATACTAGTCATCACTGTATAGGCGAGTCTAAGCAGCGCAGTTAAAAAAGAAAAGAAAAGGAAAAAGTCATCCAATTGAAAAAGGAAGCAAAATGTCTTTATAAACAACATTGTTCTCTATATAGAAAATCCTAGAACATCCACCAAATAAATATTAAAAAGTTTTTCCCAATTGCATGATGTAAGATCAATACACCAAATCATCTGTATTCCTATATAGGAACATGAAATATTGGAAATGGAAACAACAACAAAAACAAAATCACTTCCTATAGAGTTAACAAATATAAAACACACAGGCTCTCAAGTTGACCTATAAACTCTATTGATGGCAACCACAATTTCAGCAAAAATTTTCAAGGAATTTATAAACTGATTCCAAAATTCAAATGGCAATGCAAAGGACCAAAAATGGACAAAACTAATGCTTGCTGCTTGGAAGAAAAACTATGACCAACCTAGACAGCATATTAAAAAGCAGACACATTACTTTACCAACAAAGGTCCGTCTAGTCAAAGCTATGGTTTTTTTCAGTAGTCACATATGGATGTGAGAGTTGGACTATAAAGAAAGCTGAGCAGGAACAATTGATGCTTTTGAACTGTGGTACTAGAGAAGACTCTTGAGAGTCCCTTGGACGGCAAGGAGATCCAACCAGTCCTTCCTAAAGGAAATCAGTCCTGAATATTCATTGGAAGAACTGATACTGAAGCTGAAGCTCCAATACTCGGGCCTCCTGATGCAAAGAACTGACTCATTGGAAACGACCCTGATGCTGGGAAAGATTGAAGGCGGGAGGAGAAGGGGACAACAGAGGATGGGATGGATGGATGGCATCACCGACTCAATGGACATGAGTTTGAGTAGGCTCGAGGAGTTGGTGATGGACAGGGAGGCCTGGTGTGCTGCAGTCCATGGGGTCACAAAGATTTGGACATGACTGAGCAACTGAACTGAACTTTAAAAAAGAAAAATGAAGTTGGGGGACTAACACTATCTGTTTTCAAAATTATGTTACAGTAATCAATACAATGTAGAATTTGTATAAAGATAGACAAACTGGCTAACAGAAGAAAATAGAGAACTCAGAAAAGGTCCATACATACATGATTAATTGATTTTTGACATATATGTAAAGGCTATCTAGTGAAGAAAGGACAGTCTTTTCAACAAACTGTTCTAGCACAACTGGATATCCAAGACCAAGAAAATAAAGTTTAAGTCATCTATCACATCATATATAAAAATTAATTGAAAATGGATGCTAGACATAAATGTAATTTAAAATTATAAATCTTTTAAAAGAAAATAAGGGATAAATCTTCATGATTTCTTTATATATCTTCGTGAGTTCAGCAGGACACCTGAGTGGAGGCTTGGTGCCTCCTAACTAACAAGTGCCTGTGAAGTATTTGCTGATCTGAATCAGTATTCCTCAATAAAGTTCTTTTTCTCATCAAGATTGTGTTTAGAAGCACCTAAGCTAGCAACTGGCTGGCAAATCAAGGAAAGAAGTGGACTTCTTTGCTCAAGAAGGGTCAGGTAAAGAAGTGGACTTCAATGCACAATACAGATCAACAGTATCACCTGAAGTTTTGAAAACAAAAAAGACTCCCCAGGTCCAGGCTCCACCTCATAGCAATCAAATCAGTTCTCCAGAGATAAAGCCCGGGTCAATGCATAAAATGTTCCAACCGTATGATTTTAATACATGTCAAGATTTGAGAATCACTGCCCTAGACCTTAAGCCATTTTAGCATCAATTTCAATCTGACCTCCATTTTTCAAAAATTACTTTCAAAAATGAATTCTAAAAAAAAGAAACCAAAAACACTCTGTATTCTTGGGACTCCTGACTCACTTCCTTTATTTTTCTCTCACTTTCTCTGGACAAACATTATGGTTGTATTCTTTTTCTTAGAATGGATACCCAATCATATGCTTGTAGGTTGATTTGTGGTTCAGTTCAGTTGCTTAGTCATGTCTGACTCTGACCGAAAGGACTGTAGCATACCAGGCCTCCCTGTCCATCACCAGTTTCCAGAGCTTGCTCAAACTCAAGTCCATTGAGTTGGTGATGCCATCCAACCATCTCACCCTTTGTCGTCCCCTTCTCCTCCTGCCTTCAATCTCCAATCTCAGCATCAGAGTCTTTTCCAATGAGTCAGTTCTTCACATCAGATGGCTAAAGTACTGGAGTTTCAACCTCAGCATCAGTCCTTCCACTGAATATTCAGGATTGATTTCCTTTAGGATGGACTGGTTGGATCTCCTTGCAGTCCAAAGGACTCTCAAGAGTCTTCTCCAGTACCACAGTTCAAAAGCATCAATTCTTCACCGCTCAGCTTTCTTTATGGCCCATTCTCACATCCATACACGACTACTGGAAAAAACCATAGCTTTGACTAGAAAGACCATTGTTGGCAAAATAATGTCTCTGTTTTTTAATAAGCTGTCTAGGTTGGTCATAGCTTTTCTTCAAAGAAGCAAGCGCCTTTTAATTTCAAGGTTGCAGTCACCATCTGCAGTGATTTTGGAACCCAGAAAAATAGTCGCTCACTGTTTCCACTGTTTCCTCATCTATTTGCCATGAAGTGATGGGACTGGATGCCATGATTTTAGTTTTCTGAATGTTGAGTTCTAAGCCAGCTTTTCATTCTCCTCTTTCACCTTCATCAAGAGGCTCTTCAGTTCCTCTTCACTTTCTACTATAAGGGTGGTGTCATCTGCATATGAGGTTACTGATATTTCTCCTGGCAATCTTGATTCCAGCTTGTGTTTTATCCAGACCGGCATTTCGCATGATGTACTCTGCATATAAGTTAAATAAGCAGGGTGACAATATACAGCCTTAACGTACTCCTTTCCCAATTTGGAACCAGTCCGTTGTTCCATGTCTGGTTCTAACTGTTGCTTCTTGACCTGCACACAGATTTCTCAGGAAGCAGGTCAGGTGGCCTGGTATTCCCATCTCTTTAAGGATTTTCCAGTTTGCTGTGATCCACACAGTCAAAAGCTTTAGTGTAGTCAACAAAGGAGAAGTAGATGTTTTTCCGGAACTCTCTTGCTTTTTCGATGATCCAATGGATGTTGGCAATTTGATCTCTGGTTCCTCTGCCTTTTCTAAATCCAGCTTGAACATCTAGAAGTTCACGGTTCATGTACTGTTGAAGCCTGGCTTGGAGAATTTTGAGCATTACTTTGCTAGCCTGTGAGATTAATGCAATTGTGCTGTAGTTTGGGCATTCTTTGGCATTGCCTTTCTTTGGGATTGGAATGAAAACTGACCTTTTCCAGTCCTGTGGCCACTGCTGAGTTTTCCAAATTTGCTGGCATATTGAGGGTGGCACTTTCACAGCATCATCTTTTAGGACTTCAAAAAGCTCAGCTGGAATTCCATCACCTCCACTAGCTTTGCTTGTAGTGATGCTTCCTAAGGCCCACTTGACTTCGCATTCCAGGATGTTTTGCTCTAAGTGAGTGATCGATCACACCATCGTGCTTATCTGGTCATGAAGATCATTTTGCTGGGATTGAAGACTGAAGGCAGGAGGAGAAGGGGACAACAGAGGGTGAGATGGTTGGATGGCATCATTGACTTGATGGACATGAGTTTGAGCAAGCTCTGGGAGCTGGTGATGGACAGGGAGACCTGGTGTGTTGCAGCCCTTTCAGTCACAAAGAGTTGGACATGACTGAGTGACTGAACTGAACCACAAATCAAACCTTTTCTTAACATCTTCTGCTTCTGTTAGGTCCATACCTTTTCTATCCTTTATTGTGCCCATCTTTGCATGAAACATACCCTTGGTATCTCTGATTTTCTTGAAGAGATCTCTAGTCTTTCCTATTCTATTGTTTTCCTCTATTACTTTGCTTTGATCATTTAGGAAGGCTTTCTTATCTCTCCTTGCTATTCTTTGGAATTCTGCATTCAGATGGGTATATCTTTCCTTTTCTTCTTTGCCTTTTGCTTCTCTTCTTTTCTCAGTTATCTGTAAGGCCTCCTCGGACAGCCATTTTGCCTTTTTGCATTTCCTTTTCTTGGGGATGATCTTGATCACTGTCTCCTATACAATGTCACGAACCTCCAGCCATAGTTCTTCAGGTACTGTCTATCAGATCAAACCCCTTGAATCCATTTGTCACTTTCACTCTATAATTGTAAAGGATTTGATTTGGGTCATACCTTAATGGTCTAGTGGTTTTTCCTACTTTCTTCAATTTAAGTCTTAATTTGGCAATAAGGAGTTCATGATTTGAGCCATAGTTAGCTCCTGGTCTTGTTTTTGCTGACTGTATCCTGCTGCTGCTGCTAAGTCGCTTCAGTTGTGTCCGATTCTGTGCGACTTAATAGACAGCAGCCCACCAGGCTTCCCCGTCCCTGGGATTCTCCAAGCAAGAACACTGGAGTGGGTTGCCATTTCCTTCTCCAGTGTATGCAAGTGAAAAGTGAAAGTGAAGTCGCTCAGTCGTGTTGGACTCTTAGCCACCCCCTGGACTTCAGCCTACCAGGCTCCTCCTTCCATGGGATTTTCCAGGCAAGAGTACTGGAGTCGGGTGCCATAGCATTCTCCTTGCTGACTGTATAGAGCTTCTCCATCTTCAGCTGCAAAGAATTTAATCAGTTTGATTTAGGTGTCAATCATCTGGTGATGTCCATGTGTAGAGTCATCTTTTGTGTTGTTGGTAGAGGGTGTTTGCTATGACCAGTGCTTTCTCTTGGCAAAACTGTTAGCCTTTGCCCTGCTTCATTTTGTACTCCATGGCCAAACTTGCCTGTTACTCCAGGTATCTCCTGATTTCCTACTTTTGCATTCCAGTCCCCTATGATGAAAAGGACATCTTTTTGTTGTGTTAGTTCTAGAAGGTCTTGTAGATCTTCATAGAACTGTTCAACTTCAGCTTCTTCAGTATTAGTCGTTGGGGCATAGACTTCGATTACTGTGATATTGAATGGTTTGCCTTGGAAACGAACAGAGATCATTCTGTCGTTTTTGAGATTGCACCCAAGTACTGCATATTGGACTCTTTTGTTGATGATGAGGGCTACTCCATTTTTTCAAAGGGATTCTTGCCCATACTAGTAGATATAATGGTCATCTGAATTAAATTCATCCATTCCAGTCCATTTTAGTTCATTGATTCCTAAAATGTTAACATTTACTCTTGCCATCTCCTGTTTGACCACTTCCAATTTGCCTTGATTCATGGACCTAACATCCCAGGTTCCTATGTAATATTGCTCTTTACAGCATTGGACTTTACTTCCATCACCAATCACATACACACCTGGACATTGTTTTTGCTTTGGCTCCATCTCTTCATTCTTTTTGGAGTTATTTCTCTACTGTACTCCAGTAGCATATTGGGTATCTACTGACCTGGGGAGTTCATCTTTCAGTGTCATATCATTTTGCCTTTTCATAGTGTTCTTGCGGTTCTCAAGGCAAGAATACTGAAGTGGTTTGCCACTCCCTTCTCCAGCAGACCACGTTTTGTCAGAACTCTCCACTACAACCTATCTGTCTTGGGTGGCCCTACACAGCATGGCTCATAGTTTCATTGAGTTAGACAAGACTGTGGGCCATGTGATCAGTTTGGTTAATTTTCTGAGATTGTCGTTTTCATTGTCTGCCCTCTGATGAATGAGGATAAGAGGCTTGTGGACGTTTCCTGAAGGGAGACACTAAACGGGGTCTTGTTCTGATGGGTGGGGCCATGCTCAGTAAACCTTTAATCAGATTTCCTCTTGAAGGGCTGGGCCGTGTTCCCTCCCTGTTGTTTGGACTCCTGGACACTCATAGGCAAGTCTGGCTCAGTCTCCCTCTCACCTCCAAAGTCAAATTCCCTGGGGGTTCTCAGTCCCTTTGCTGGATCCCCAGGTTGGGAAATCTGTTGCATGTCCTAGAACCTTCTTCATAGTGCGAGAATTTCTTTGGTATAATTGTTCTGCAATTTGTGGGCTGTCTGCTCGGTGGCTCTGTGGAGTGGCTAATGGTGACCTCTTCCAAGAGGGCTTATGTCACAGGCTGGGTAACCCAGGTCTGCTGCAGCCAGAGCCTCCTGCTGACCCGTGCCTCCACAGGAGACACTCAGACACTCGAAGGCAAGGCTGGCTCAGTCTCTGTGGGGCCTCTGGCTTCTGCTGTGCACAAGGTTTTGTTTGAGCTCTTTGAGCATTTCTGGCAGGTATGGGGTTTGATTCTAAATGCGACTTCGTTCCTCCTACCGTCTTGTTGGGACTTCTCCTTTGGCCTTGGACATGGGGTATCACCATTCTAACAAGATGGTGGAGTAGAAGAATGTGCATTCATCTTCTCCCGTGAGAACTTCTGATTTGTGGTAATCCTTCAGAAACATACGTGACTCATATTAACTCTATCATAATAGTTTAGCAAGAAGAGTCATCCTTTCTACAATCCTTAAGTCCCTAGATTTGGAAAATTGGTCAACCAACCAAAAAGAAAAAATCTTGCATATATCTGAAGACAATAATCAGACAACTTTCTGAGGAACTATAATTCATTGATATTTCTTTATAAGTCTATTTTCTCCCTTTAATCCTTTAACTCATACCAGTTTTCTCAACCACCATCTCCTTATTGCAAATATCACTTCAACAGCCTAAGACAACATTTCTATTGTTCATTCAGCTTTGTATTTAAAATCAACACCGAAAACAATTAACAATGGCAGAAAACATGAATTCCCTCATGGGGCAAGTTCTTGCTATTCACATTCCAAATGCAAAAAAAAAAAGGTACCTTATGAAAACTCAAAGTACTATATACACAGAAGACACTTCCTTCACTTTTAAAAAAATATTTCAAGGTTACTCCAGCTAATAACAATGTCAAGTATTTGTTTGGAGCAAGGAGAACATCAGTATCTCACAACCAGCTCCACTATAAGAGATGGAAAAGCAAATTATTATATTTTACCTTTAGAGAGGACTTCTGCAGTGCATTTGCTAATTATTAGTCAATCTGTCTCTTGTTGCTGCTGAGGACTGCTTGTTAGTATACGGCAGCGGTGCTTTCTGAGGCTGCTGTAATTGAAGGTTTCCAAGAGCATCTATAACTGAGGCTCATTCTCCAACTTGAGACAGATGTGTTGTTAACAAGACTGAAATAACTGGAAATCTGTGATTTGGCTAATTGCAGGCTCCCTGGAAGTATCTTCATACAGAAAAAAAAACTTTGGCCATCCTCTGAAAAATATCTTCTTTGAGTCTAACTGCTCGGCAGCCCCATTCTAAATGCCTCACCTCTCAAGTTAGCACAGACCAGAGAAAGCAATCAGTAAACCATTGAGTAGATAACCAATCTTTAAAAAAATACTTAAGAGGTAAGAACTAAAGTCAAATCAATTCTTGTGGCAGAGGTATTAGCTTAGCATTGCCTCTAGGAGAGTAGACTTTCTGGAGCCAAAGGTTCAACAATCCCACAGATGGTACTCAGCTCTTCATCTTTTCAGGGAGACATAAATATGATCAAGACTTTATTTCCTCTGGTGCTCATCTCCACTCATATCCTAATACCAGCAAAGAAATGACTTTGGAAGACAAATATACTTGTTTACTTTGATACTATCCTTTAGACCCAGTCAAGAGGGGTCCATAGCCTGGACCCAAACTTTAGAGGATTCTGCTCTGGCCTCTTCTGGTTGAACCCCGGCCCAGGGCTTCCCTGGAGGCTCAGACGGTAAAGAATCTGCCTGCAATACGCGAGACCCAATTTTGGGTTGGGAAGATCCCTAGAGAAGGGAATAGCTACCCACTCCAGTATTTTTGCCTAGAGAATTCCACGGACAGAGGAGCCTGGCTGGCTACAGTCAATGCGGTCACAAAGAGTAGGACACAACTAAGGGAGTAATACACACACACACACAAACACACATAAGGGGTGAGAAGTCTGTGGAGCAAAGGGAACATCTTTACCTGATGTTTCTCCCCTCCAGTACCTTTCTAGGCCACGCTCCATGTTACCAGGGACCCCAGAACTCCGTGATCGAAGAGCTCTGAGATCACTCCTAGAGCCTGCCTGTTTGATAAGAGGGCAGACCACCAGAGTGTGCACCTCTGGCCTGAGAGATGACCAAGAGCAGAAGTTTGTGGAAAGGTACATGGAACCTGGATGTGCAGGCTGGGGTGTGCTTGAAACCTTCCCAGGTGTAGGATGGAGCCTAAGTGTTGGTGGTAGCTCCTAAGTCATGTCCGACTGTTTGCAATCCTATGGACTGTAGCCTTCCAGGCTCCTCTGTCTATGGAATTCTCCAGGCAAGATACTGGAGTGGGTAGCTGCTCCCTTCTCCGGGGGATTTTCCCGATCCAGGAATTGAACCCAGGTTTCCTGCAGAGCACTCAGATTCTTTACCATCTGAGTCATCAGGGAAGTCCCAGGACGGAGCCAAAAGTGATAAGAAAAGGGAGATGGGCTATGCAGTGGGGCCACTTCTGTCTACAGTGCCACCTGCAGCATAGATCTCCAAGAAGTCTAGGAATTCTTAATGCAAATGAGAATTTCCAGATCTTCATGCAGGATAAAATAGACTTACTTTACTGTTTGTTAACTTGAAACATAACCCTAAATATTTGGGCACATTGTACATAGGTCTCTATTCTTATGTTCATAGGTCTCTATTCTTACTCTTGGATTTTTAAGGCATTTCATGTCACATCTCAAATGAGACACCTACCTTGCTCAAGTTTTGTGAAAGCAAGTAATCAATCTAAGATTAAAAACATGTGCCTAGAAAACTTCATAGTATTTACCATGTAGTTATTGGTTGTTTTCTATTTTAAAAAACTGTATGTAAGTAAACATGCTATATTTCATGGTAAACATCTGCAAAAGTCTTTACATCTGGAAAGCCTATAAAAGTTTTCTAGAAAAATGAAGCCTTTTTCTCACCATACTTAGAGTGGCATTCTTAAAGAAACAATTTTGGCCCTGTTGTGTTTTTATTTTTTCTTTCTTGCCGTGCTGGGCAGCAAGAAAGATCTTAGTTCCCTGACCAGGGATCAAACCCATGCCCCCTGCAGTGGCGCTCCAAACACTGGATCATGAGGGAAGTCCTCCTATTGAGTTTTAATGTCACAAAGTCTAACACAATCCTTAATGGTTGATTCGAAATGTTGTTGTCTGTTATGCATCAGAAAATTCATTCATATACTCATTTGTTCAATAAATATCTATGACCACCTACTGGCAGCTATGTGCCAGGCATCCCACCAGCTTCTGGACATTTGACAATGGATCAAACAGATAAGGCAGAACTCAATATATTAAATGGAGGAGAGTGATAAGTAAACAAGCAATTACAATATTTGACAAATGCTATCATATTATTAGGAAAACACAGGAGGGGCACTGAACCCAATCTTGAACTACAGGAAGGTTTCCCAAAGAGATGTCAGTCAGGCTGAGTGCTGAAGTGAGCCGAGTAGGAGTTTATCTAGCAGAAAAGGAAATTAAAATATCTGCTGAGAAGATTTCTACATTCCATCAGACTATGATACTCAGGAAAAAGAGACGGAGGAGAGTACATTTGTTGATTGCCAAGCACTGTAGTGATTTGTATGTATTAAACAACTGATCTTCACAACAATATGTGAAGAAGCTATTATTAACCCCATTTTACTGAGGTAAAAAACACAAAGGCTCAGGGAGGTTAAGCAAGCTGTTTCCAGGTATGGATCCAGAGAGTGGCAAGGCCTGGCTTCAAACCCAAGAACAGGATAGATTTCTCCCATCACATCAAGGATCAGTGAATTGGAAAATCATGTTCAAACAAAACTTTGCCTTATTCTTTCCAGTCAGTAAGCTTAGATCTTCTTTGAGAGAAGTGGAGAGGTGTTAGCTACCAGGTGCACTTTGGTTTTTTTTTTGTTTTTTTTTTTTTTTTGCACTTTGGTTTTAAAAAGTTTCCCACTGAAGACAGTGTGTCCGAATGTGCCCAGAATGGCCGGGGACAGGGCTGAGCTCACAAATGAGATTTCCGTGTTCCTGACTCAGTGCTGTCGGCATTGTTCATGCGCCGTATGGTTGCACGTGGCTCTTCGTAATTTAGGTTCATCAGTATTTCATCCAAACTGGCCCATTTTATCTTCAATCACTAAAGTGAGCCTAGGGTGTCTGCTTCTGCTTCTTTGAAAGGCCACAAGTTAGAACCCATGTATAGTCTGGTCTCAGACTATAGAATTAGTTTTTTCTTTACTGTCATCATCTCAAAATGAAAATACACTTAGTAATGTAGGTGAAATTGTCAAAGAACTCACCTTTTGACTAGAAAGTAGGATGAGAGAGCATTTCTTTTGTTGTCAACTGCATAAATATGTATACATATATAGTCCGAAATATCTGATATACATATATATACACACACACGCACATATATATATACATACACTGATATATGTAAATATATGTGTATTTTCTATACAACTATATACATAGCCCTATATAATTTGGGGCTCTATTATGGCCCAAATGCTGCTTCTCAGAGGCAGTCTTTAAACCCCTCAGAAGTGGAGAGTGTAGAGTTCTAAGGAGCTCGTTAATCAAGGTTCATACCTGGGATGAGGGCCTATTTGCTGGAAAGGCAGCTTAAGTTCTATACTTAATCTGATTTTAGAGAAGGTGCCTATTGCAAAATTTAAATTTTTTGAAGTGAATTAAGATAGAAAAAATTCTTGAAGTTTTGATTATAAAAGAATGAGCTGCACACATGCAGTAATTAGAAATAGCAACACAAAAGGTAAACAAAGTTCTTTCAAACCAAGTAAATCTGTGTTTAAATGTTTCTAACTACAGTCTTATTCATTCACTCAGGTAGTGGTAAATTTTACGAAGAAAAGTAAAGTGGACTGAGGAGAGAAATGACTGAGGGTGATGCCATCTAGACTGGGTGGTTGGGGAAGGTCCCCTTGAGGAGGGGAAATTTGAGCAGAGAGCTGAATGTCATCGTAAAGGGCAAGCTATGTGGAGATCCAAGTGAAGACAGTTCCAAGCAGAAGGATTAGCCAGAGTGAGGTTCTTGAAGTAGAAACAGGCAGAGTAGATTCAAGGAAGATGGAGAAAGCTGCCAAGGAAGTTTGAGAGACAGAGAGAACTCTAGGGGGAGGGAGAGCTCAGGTGTGGACAGAACTGAGGGTGGTGAGAGGCAGGTCATACAGCGCTCTGAAGGTCACTCGGGTACAGAGTTTGGATTGTATTTTTTTTTTTAATTTTTTATTGTAAATATTTGCTTTACAATATTGTATTGGTTTCTGCCAACACCAGCATGAATCAGTCATAGGCGTACATGTATCCCTCCCTCTTGAAACGCCCTCCCATCTCCCACCCATCTCCCCCCGCTAGGATATCAACTGCATTTTAAATGTGGTGGGAAGCCACTGAAGAGTCTTACGCAGGGAAGTGACATGGTCTGACTTATATTTTCTGAGAGTCACTCTGCCTAGGGTGTGAAACTCTGACCAGAGGAGTACAAGGGCTGATGTAAGAAGACCAGCTTGGAAACTGTGGTAACAGTCCGAGAGAAGATGACAGGCAGCGAGGCGACGGCAGGTCGGGTGGTGACACACGGCACAATCTGAGATGTGGTGAAGGTAGGGCTGAACGGACCTGCTGATGGATTGGTGATGATACTTGAGGTTCTGGGCTTGAGTATTGGGAGATATTGCGATGCCACTCATTGAGCTTGAGAGGAAATAAGAGGCTAGTAAGCTTGAGGAGAGAAGTCAAGAGTTTAATTTTGGATATGTAAAGTCTGAGATATCTATTAGGTATCCAGGAGGGGATACTGAGCAGACAGCTGGCTAGACAAACAAATGTGTACAAGGCGGGAATCTTAGGGCTAGGGGTAAAAGTTAGAGATAGCATCACGAGATGGAATATAAAGCCACAGTCTCTGGTGAGATCTCCAGGGAACACCCAGGAAATAAGTAGACAGAAGAGGGAGGAGGGTGAGCACTGAGTTCCAAGACCCTCAAGCCTAGAGCTGGGAAGAGGAAGAAGAACCAGAAAAGGAGAAAGAATACACAGGTGGAATGTCAGGGAAAAAATCTCAGAAGAATATCTCTTGGAAGCCAAGAACAAACAACAAAAAGCTTTAATAAAGAGGAAGGGTGTGGTCAACTTTGTCAGGAGTTGCCTATAGGGTGAGTAAGAACATCAATTTACATAAAAAGAAAACTCTTAGAGAAATATTACACTAAAACTTAGGGGCTCTGTAGTTATTTATATAGAAAAATAGGCTTAGACAAGATTATGATTTTTCAAACATTAACTAAACAGTCTTATCACAGAATCCAATGTTTAAAAATAGGGTGACAATTCTGATAATCATTTCGTGACATATGTATGTCAAATTATTATGCTGCATATACACCTTAAACTTACACAGTGCTTTTTGGCAATTATATCTCAATAAAACTGGAAGAAAATCTAAAAACAGTGTGACATTAGGTAACAGTTTTATGTTGACTAAAGGTTTATCACACACATAAA
Organism: Muntiacus reevesi; assembly: GCF_963930625.1. Classification (NCBI taxonomy): domain Eukaryota; kingdom Metazoa; phylum Chordata; class Mammalia; order Artiodactyla; family Cervidae; genus Muntiacus; species Muntiacus reevesi. The sequence continues at coordinate 31,347,739 of NC_089255.1, read as the reverse complement.
GCAATTAGCCCAAACTGCAACCAACAACCTCCCTGAAAGGTTACCTACAGGTGGGAGAGACGATTTCTTCCAACTCCGAGGAATTTTAGCAACTGCTGTTAAGTTGTGCTGAGGCAAAAATATGAAAAGAGTAGGATTCCCAAACTTTGGTCAATGGGCTAAGTTTTTCTTCAGTCAAAATGCCCCATCACTGACAAGCCTTACTTACAAGTAAATGCCTCTATGTTCCACATTGAATGACAGTATGACCTGCTTTTCTTGGCCTCTCTGCAGACATTTGGTAAACTAGTGACTTCTGTGTAGAGCATTTCCCTCTTGAGTAATCTGGCTTCCCCTTAACATATAACGTGCCCTAAGTGAACTATGTGCACTTACTTGGCATACATTCAAAGAAAGTGTTTAAGAAACATAAGCTAATAGTAGTAATTGTAGCAATAGTAGTAATCATATAAATAAAACATCATTAAAATTTAAAAAGCAGCATGCAACAAAAGAACCCAAAATCTAGTCCAAATCAAACTATCAAATCATCTATTGCTCAGAACCCCCTCCAGCCATGTGAATAATCCATAGTCTACCAAACAGGTGCTTTGATTATTTAAAAAGCCTCTAAAATGGTGAGGGCTGAGCACAGAGGAGACAACAGCTAGCTGAGTTGTTTTAGAATGAAGACATGCCTTCGGAATTTTTAAGTAAGCTTTACTATTTTGGATTCAAATTCTAACTGTTTCTCATAAAAGGCCTGACCAGTACCAAATTGTGAAGATAGTCTTGCCGCACAGTGATTGAGTTTAGCAGTTAAAAAAAAAAAAAATCCTTTAGCAACCTAAACTTAAACAATTTGATTTTCTTGTCATTGCTTTCCCTATACTATCAAAAATGATGCTTTCTTTACTATTTCCAACTCATCATAAAATTGCTAAAAATCTGAAATTCAATTTACCACATTACTGCTAATTTGAATAATGGCTGAATAAAAGACAGGAAACGCTGAAGCAGCATTGATTTCTAAAACATTTTGCACTTTCCTCCTCCATCCCTGTAAAGTAAAGCTCGGATGCTACGCACAATTACACAAGAAAATCAAGAAAGCCATTACATTCAGCATTTTGTCATGATCATTGTTACCATGGCAAAAAGTGGGGCTAGTTTAGCACATCTGCCGCAGGCGAGGCCCACGGCCTTTTGTAAAGCTGGGTAACAATATTATGCCAAATTCTGGAGACTGTCACTGGTTTCTTCCAGGGTAAGACTACTGCCCACAGATGTCACTGTATCCTTCCTTAGTGGTCCAAACCAATGCCATCTTACTGTCGCATTCTTAAAGTTGTTCAGTACCAAGGAACACAGTTAATCTGGGAAGGTTACCCTTTGACCCACCTTCTGGTCTAATGGGTAAAAAATATGTGATATGAAAGCTTAGGACTCCAATAATAGCAAAAGCCAAAGTTTCAACAGTTGTAAACATCAGCAGAGCTGTACTAAAAATAGCATGGATTTAGAAGTGACCAAGACAATGCATGATAACTAGCTGCAGGCATATTATTTTCTTATCTGTAAAATGGGAATAAAATCCCATTATCCCAAATAATCTTGTGAAAAAAATCCCATTATCTCCAAATCACACTTTCTTATGAGTATTAACTGAGATGAGCTGCAGGCCCAGACACATGAGGGGGTACTCAGTAATACAGTATCCTCCCCCTTCCTCCAACACCATCTTTTTCTTAACCATTGAGATCCCCATGCCTTTGGAAATGTTGGTTGAAGTTGGTAGGTAAAGGCTTTTCTACCACTGGAAGGTAATTCATTTTGACTTTCATATCATTTGGATACTTTCCTCAGAGAGCTGAGGATAAAATATTTTTTTAAGATCTGATAGAAGGCGTAACTTTCACATCAAGAGGATAAAAGTCAGTGTCAATAATATAACACATATCACATCCTATAATTCATATTTTAAGTGACACCAATATTATCACTGTAAAGCGGAGTATATACTAATTTTGACCTCATGCACAGATTTTTTGTTTTAAAAAGTGAAGCAACATTATGAACGCAGAGAACTTGAAATTATCTGAAATGAATACATTAATCAAGTCTGAGTATTTACTAGAAACAAAGGCTACCAGCATTTTTACCAGCTAAACAAAATATTTTTTTTCTAATGAAATTTCAGCTGAGTATCGTTTATCTTAAGAGAAAAATAATGGGGCCTTACCTATTCCAGTAGCTCCAGAACTGGTCATGCAGGTAGGCATGGTGGCTACATTCATCACCAAATGAGGCTTTGCTTTCAATCCAGTGAATTATGTGCCCTTCTACAGCTAAGGAACAAAGCATTACGAATACAGAGCAAAGGGAAGGGGAGATTGAAAATTCTGACTCTGTCTGGGTCTCTCCTCATGCTTCACATTAATGAAGAGAGGCTTAACCCTCACCATCATCTGTGGATGTAATTATAAAACAACACATAGTATCTGTTTGTGACAAGGAAGGCTTATGCTACAGTCACATCCCTTTTGTTTTTGTCATTTACAAAAGTCTCTCTCCTATTTTGAGATTGCCTATATAAACTGACAAGTAATGCAAAAGCAAACCAAAGTGAGCCTGGCTTTTCCACAGAACTGTTTTAAAAATGCACTATATAGAGAAATGACTTGAAAATGGTAACCAAAATATCTTTTGAAGACATGTTTATTTCTTAAACATAGGTAAAAGTTTTTAAAGCTAAGATTTCTTCTGAACCTATTATTTTCTGCTATTTAAAAATCTTTTGCAATTACTTCACACGTTTGAATACAAAATTATCAAGCTAATAAAGATTCTTTGGTAACACTTGCTAATATTAACAAAAATTTTAAAAGTTATGGGAAAAAATACATCATTTTACTCTATAAACAAATGCATAGTAGAGTCTAAGGACTTACCAACTGGTACTTGTAAAATAAAGTCTGGTGTTTTGTCATAACCCCTTGCACGAAGCTGATCTTCATCTACAGTAAGAACAAATACTATTACTTATCACAGTATTCCATTAACAAGACAGCAATATAATTGCTTTTCTTTCTTAAAAATGTGTAAAAATTACTAATGCAGTCACACATATCATTCTTATGTATGCAGTGCTGTGTCAGAATAAATGAACTTTCTTCACAAACCTGAAGTAGAGATATAAAAATGTCTCTTTGTCCCTTCTGCATTTTTATATCTTTATTATAAACATCATTAATTCAAGCTGTCATATGCTACCTTTCTTATAATTGAAAATATACTCAAAATAATGAAATATACTTACTGATTAAAAGAAAAGGTTTCCACCATCATGAATATTGCTAATGTTATCAAGCCCATACTGACAATTTACAGTAAGGCATAAGCACTTTGGCTTTTACAATTATAAAACAAATGCTTTCATTAAAGCAATTAAGAAAGTTTAGTTTCAACTAGTAAAACTATTTCTACCCCCAAAAACATAAGACAGAGACAAGGGACAATGAGATCCCCACAGAGAATTAATTACCCTGCTTAATACCTTTGGTCTGCTATTGTTTCTGGTATTTACCAGAGTTTTACAACTAACAATATGTAATTCTGAAAAGCAAACAGGCTTTGAGTTTTTTTTCTAAGTCTGTTCGATTTCTTGATCTTCTGTAAATATCAATGAGCCATTCAGGAGGAAAGGAGGCAGGAAAACAGAGAGCTTGTCAAAGTTGGAAAAAACTAGCTAGATGCTAGGTTTAAAAAAAAGAAAAATCCTCCAATATTTTCTAAAAGCTGTCCTTGACTTCTAATGGCATTACAATGTGATTCTGAAATGAGCAGTTTTCTGTTAGATTTTGGAGTGACCTGGTCATTCAATTCCAGACATGGCTTTCTGTCTTCACCCAACCTCAACTAATGGCCCAACCAAGTAACAAGGAAGGCTGTGTGGTCTCTTAACATCTACTGGGCTGTTGACATTGTCATGCATCCCATTCGCCTTCCTGCATCACCTTTGATTAAAATTAATGACCCATTCCCAGTGTTGGGTAGCTTATTTCCAATTCATTTGTCAGGCCAAGACAGTGGTTTCATGGCCAACGTTCAGAAATTCTGTTTTAGAACACTCTTGTGTACATCCTGAAAGGTCAGCATTTTAAACATAAATAACCTTTTAATGATAAGATACACTTAAACTAGATATTTAATTATATTTGGTTAAAGTTGGTATCCTTTACTGAAATTCTGAAGGACTGATGCTAGAATTCAAAACAATCTCCCCTGTTTGAAAGGTAAAAAAAACAAAAAAAACAAAAAAAACCCAACATTATTGTTCAGATAAGGAAATAAAATTAATCTTACTTTAAAAACAAGAGAATTTGGAAAACTAGACTGTAAATGAACAAGACTGAAAACATATCTATTCTCTCAATGCATTCTGGCTACAAGAATGTTTAATGGAAAAGGCATTTATTAAATCAACCCAAGTGCCTTGAGCTGATGTTTCAGGTAGCTAATGAACAGTTTTAAAAGCAGTGAAAGTGAAAGTCACTCAGTCGGATCCAACTCTTCGCGACCCCATGGACTGTACAGTCCATGGAATTCTCTAGGCCAGAATACTGGAGTGGGTAGCCTTTCCCTTCTCCAGGGTATCTTCCCAACCCAGGGATCAAATCCAGGTTTCCCGCATTGCAGGTGGATTCTTTACCAGCTGACACATGAGGGAAGCCCAAGAATACTGGAGTGGGTAGCCTATCCCTTCCCCAGGGGATCTTCCCGACCCAGGAGTCAAACTGGGGCCTCCCACATCGCAGGCGGATTCTTTACCAACTGAGCTAAGAATCCGTCACCTGCAATGCGGGAGACCTGGGTTTGATCCCTGGGTCGGGAAGATCTGGAGAAGGGAAAGGTTACCCACTCCAGCATTCTGGCCTGGAGAAGTCCATGGGCTGTAAAGTCCATGGTGTGGCAAAAAGTCGAATACGACTGAGTGACTTTAAAAGCTGGGTTGACATTAAAGAAGAGAGATTAATAGTTTATTAAAACTATCCTAGTTTGATCAACCTTTGCAGGTGTTCAAAATCTGTTTCAGAAGGAAAACTTGTGATGTTTCTGACAGTGGCTAAAAACAAAATTTCAAAGGTCACCAAGCAATCCAAATGCATACATTAACATCCCTTAAAAGGCAGTTACACTCCTGTTCAGCGCACCTTAATTACTAACACAGTGCCTACAGTTTAAATTTCATGACTTACTTAATGTGAAAAATTTAAAAAAACACCTAAACTCCTCAAACTGAACATAAACATCAGAGAATCTCTCCATCTTTCTGTGGAGAAACTCAAACTGTAACACAGTACTCCTATACTTTCTGTACACCGCCCCCACATCCCTCCTTCTCACCGTAAAGGTGATTCAACCGTAACTGTTTGAAAAAGACAGTTTCTAGAAACCTGTGCCACCATCAGCAATACTACATTTTTTATTTTTTAAGTAAAGAGGTTATTCCACACATCTGAAACACTTTGGTATTATGCATTGGGTATCATCTCTGTTCTTTATTTTCTAAACTCTTACCTGTCTTACCTTCTCTGTTTCAACCTTCACACTATTCCTTTCAACCTAGATTTTCGTTTCCTTGGCAAAATTCAGAGAAAATGACAGGACAAGTTTAGGAAGTGGAATTCATGAAGAGCTGGCCCTGCTCACCTGGTCTCAGCCCCAGGAGATGGAGGTTTCTCTCAAAGATCACCCTACTGGGAGATTTTTAAGTCAACCCCATCTATCTGACCAGATTTCCTGGCCTTTGCATTATGCTCCTTTCCTGGTTCTCAGACAGTTAAAGATTCCTTACCACGATCATTATCCAAATCACTGGATATGGATTCAAAATTTGGTTGACCATCTGGTGGGTCAGGGTTCAAACTCTAAGATCTAGAGGCTATGCTCACTCATCACCCAAAACACTACCTCTGCCTCATTCCTTGTTCATCCCCTTGTCTTATCGTGCATAGGTCTGGCTCCCACCACACCCAGAGCCTGAAGCCTCTGCTCTGAGGACAGGAAATGTTTCTTTTCCTTTTTTAAAACCCTATTCACTGCCCTATTCTCACCACCAACAAACACCTGTGTGTGTGTGTGTGTCTGTGGTCACTTGTGTTTGACTCTCTGCGACCCCATGGACTCTAGCCTGCTAGGCTCCTCTGTCCATGGTTTTTCCCAGGCAAGAATACTGGAGGGGGTTGCCATTTCCTCCTCAAGGGGATCTTCCAGACTAGTGTCTCCTACACATCTCCGGCATTACAGGCAGATTCTGTACCACTGAGCCAACAGGGAGGCCATTTGGCACATATTTAACACACAAATGGATAAATGAATAAAATATAAGTGCATTTTTAAGGGTACCGTGTCTTCAACAAAGCTGACCCAGACTGACTTAATTTTCTTTCTTGATTTAAGACAGCAAAAGTGACCCAAAGTTCAAGGTGGGAAGTTTTCCTATTTTGTTTGGTCTGCAATATTTTAAATAACATTGGATTTATCCATTCCTTAATGTAAGGGTAGAATTCAACTCAATAAGCAATGCAGGCCTCGTGCTGCTATAATGTGTAGCTCTTTGGTTACCTTTACTACTTTTTTTTTTTGATGGTTACTGACCTGTTTAGATTTTTTATCTCTTCTACAATGAGTTTTTCAATTTTTATTTTCCTTTAGAATCTTAAGTTTCATCAGAGTTCTCAGGGCTTTTAATACATATTGGAGCCAAGTGGTTACTTATGATTCTCTGAACTTTCCAAGTGGAAAGCTGGATGTGTAAGTAACTTGTTGTTTTCTTCAAGAAAAAATGATGAGGACTGAGAAAGAAGAAAGAATAACATTAGTTTAAAAGCCTGGGAGGAGAGTTTCAGAAAAGCACTTTTCGTGTAACTCCTAAAACTGTTGGGGATCAATATGAAATCAATCTCCAAATCCTGTATACCTAACTCACTCAGTGAATGTAGCAAATATGAAGCAGGGCTCTTCTGACTTAACGTATATTGAAAATGCCCAATATATCTCATAAATACTAAGCTTGTTAGAAGGCTTCCCTGGCGTCTCAGTGGTAAAGAATCTGCCTGCCAATGAAGGAGACACAGGTTTGATCCCTGGGTCAGGAAGATCCCCTGGAGAAGGAAATGGGAATCCATTCTGGTATTCTTGCCTGGAAAATCCCATGGACAGAGGAGTCTGGCAGGCTCCAGTCCATAGGGTAGCAAAGAATGGGACACAACTTAGTCAGTAAACAACAAGAACAAGCTTGTTAATGTCACAGTCCAAATATTCATTATCAAAATTAATATAAGAATAGTTTCACTTAAAAGAAGACTCACTAGCCTCTAGATCCACAAAATGTAGGATTTTTAGATAAAGGGTACCTCATGAAGCATAGTACTTCTGAGCTTATAGAGTCTTCTAACATTCCAACTTACACATGATACAATGAAAGAGGTCAGCAGAAGTGACTGCCAACACCTTTTTGTTATTGTTCAGACACTAAGTTATGTGCAACTTTGCGACCCCATAGACTGCAGCATGCCAGGCTTCCCTATCCTTCATTATCTCCCAGAGTTTTCCCACACTCATGTCCATTGAGTCGGTGATGCCATCCAACCATCTCATTTTCTGCTGTCCCCCTCCTCCTTCTGCCCTCAGTCTTTCCCAGCATCAGGGTCTTTTCCAAGGACTTGGTTCTTTGCATCAGGTGGCCAGCCAGCTGGGTCTTTCAAATAGCCAGATACAGATAAGAGCCCATCTCAACCAAGCTCTGGTTTGTCCCAACAGACAATATATAATTTTTAATTATGGCAAATATTTAAATTTCATCATGTGTAATACTTTGAAGCGGCAAAAAAATTCTCATTTTCCTCCTAGAGGATTTGAAAACACAAGAGTGGGGATGGGTCTTGGACATTGTTTAGTTGACACCTGCCTGAAGAGGAGGTGAACAAAATCAACTCTTGATTTCTAGCATTTTAATGATCCTTTCTCCAATATAACTAAAAATCCAATGAAACTGCATCTACAGATAAAACTGATGCTAAATTTTTCAAAACAATCCAGTTCTTCATTTGTTTTTAAGTTGTCAGGCTTGCTTTTGGAGGACATTTTAAAAAAGGAATCACATAAATGTAAAGATCACTGTGAAAGTTTAATTTCTCTGGCCTTTAATTACCCTCTCCTCTAAATGCCCAAAATATCCACAGCAATTAAGTACTAATTACACAATTTCTTTTTTTAAAAGAAAGGGCTGATTTTGAGTCAGAGAACAAAACACATCTTAAACTAGTTAACATATACTTAAGAATCATAGCAGGGCATGAGGACTATAAGAAAAAGTTTGAAGTTTTCCTTTATTGTTTCCTTAAAAGGCTTTAAATTTAAGAAATGCAGTTATTCTCAGAGAAATTATGCAAAATTTCAGTTCATAACATCTGAAAAGGAAAAGGAAAATAACATTCTGACATGGCCTTTTATCTATGAATTTGTCAAAAGATTTCTAAAATCCTAGGTTAAAATACCTTGTATGACAGAATCTATTTAACATCGGTTACATTTTTTACTAAATTGGGGAAGGGCAAAAAAGACCCTTCAATACAAATGAAAACTACAGTATATTTTTTCTACTCTAGTATTTTGTTTTCCTGTGTGTTTTTTTTTTTAATCCCCAAAATACTGTTTCATTCAATAATTGGAGCTGTGACCTTCACATCCCATATGTCTATCTTCTCTAGAAGAAGGTTTCACAGGCTTCCTACCTAATTAAAGAATTTAGCAGGGTTTTGATAATAGATGTTATTATGCTATGCAAAACATGTGCAAAGGTACATAGAACAGATATGCATTTAACGGGGAGACCGAGATGAATGAAATCTTTAGAGGACCTAAAAATTTCATTACATCCATTAGTTTCAATCTTTCCTCCCAAAACCTCTTATCAAAGCCACTAATAAGGAATACAACTGACTGCTCTGACCTTATCCTTTGTTTATGTCTTTAGGGGACAATACTAGTGAAAACTAAAGTGCCCTATAGACAGGGAACAAATTGGGGGTGGTCACAAGTCAGAACAGTGCATAGTGAGGCAGGGTAGGCTGGTCCCCATTGACTGGTGGTTCTGGAGACAGAGAACATGAACATGGACAACAGACGCAGAACTCTTCCTTCCGTATCTCACTCTGCTGCTGTTGTCTACAGTCGCTAAGTCGTGTCCGGCTCTTTGCGACCCCATGAACTCCAGCAGCGCACCAGGCTTCCCTCTTCTTCACTATCTCCTGGAGCTTGCTCAAATTTATGTCCATTGAGTCTGTGATGCCATCCAACCATCTCAATCTCTGTCGTCCCCTTCTCCTCTTGCCCTCAACCTTTCCCAGAATCAAGGTCTTTTCCAATGAGTTGGGCTCTTCTAATCAGGTGGCCAAAGTATTGGAGCTTCAGCTGTTATCACTCTAAATTCTTTTGGTTTAACACCACAAGAGAAGGGACAAGTCAGAAGTCAGCATGGTAGAGTAAAAAAGAATTCAGCACAAGCTGTTCAGGGGTGGGCGGGTGAAGTAATAACTGTGATGTGAGGTCTGAGGCAAGTTTCCAGTAAACAGAACAGGGGGACTGGATGGTCACAGAGCCCTTTGTAACTCCAGAATTCTGTGCAAAGGATGAATGTCAGCCTTTGTCTGCCCCAGCTCTTTTAGCTGTTGTCACTGATGTGAGAGCCTGTTGTGCCTGAACCAATCTCGATGGAGGGAGGTGTATTAGCAGTTCGGAGGCATACAAGAGACCTCTACACACTGATACAGAATCACACAGGACCCAAGAACCCATCTAACAACAACAGTAACAGATGTGACCCTCCAATACCTTTTGTTTATGGGGTATAAAGTTGCAACCTGCAGCTAATGTTTTGTGGGGTGAGATATTTGATTTTCTCTGTCCTGTTTCCTGCGCTGCCTGGCATCGCCAACCTACTCTCACAATTGATTCGGGTGGGCGGTGAAAAACATAACCCCCAACCACTGGCCCCAGGAGTGAACACGTGACCCAGACAAGCTGATCAGAGCCTATTTTTAAGATTGATTATGGGGCAAAATGAGAAGTACGACTTTCCCCCTGGGATTACGAACTCTACAGAGTAAACAAATTAGCAGTTGCCAGGGATCACCTTTGCTTTCCGAGAATGAAGCCTACATTGGAAAAAAGAAACACAAAAGGGGAAAAAGAGAAGATACTGATGGCATCGTTTTGTCGTCTAAATTCTAGACACACCAGAAGCAAACTTCTCCTTTGGACTTCATAGGTGTTATCTCTGAACCAATATTTCTCCCTTTTGTGTGTGCATATAATCTAGTTTGACTGGATCTCTGTCACTTACAACCAAGGTAGCTCTAATGTATCAGCAGTGGCCAAGAAAGTAGATGTTGGCTGATGTGAGCTATGTAGCCAGAGCAATGGTTGAGGGAAGAGCTGTGGGCTTCAAGCAGGAAGACTACCATCATAAGTGGACAGGCTAATCTGTCTTCAAAGTTCTAAAGAACCTGTCTTTCAGCAGCAAATGTGTCTGTGGTTCTTTTCTCTTGGTCCCAGGGAGAAGCATGCATAAGCAAAGTCAATAAGATAAGTAAGTAAAAGATGGTCCCTCACCTTGATGATTTCTTTAGGAAGGGAAGAACAGACCCCAGATTCTCCACATTCTGCCCCTCAAAATAATGTTCCTGTTACTTGGAAAACTGCATCTTATTTTAACCTTTAGTTAGGAATTTAAACAGTTGATACTTTCGGAAACATCCAACCATCTTAGTTCCCTTTCGCCTACATAACCCTATGTTTTATCTCTAGTCTCTTACCCTCAATGGCTAATATCTGCATGTACACACAGTATTCTGAATCTCATCTGTTACCATTGCCTATTCTTCACCTGAAGTCATAATTCCATATCACATCATAATCACGTCCCTGGAGCACTGCTACTTTAGATAGGGAATGAAGCAGCAGGAGTAGACAAACTCTCAGAAACACAGACCCTAATTTCTTACAGCAAGGGATATCCTTCAGTAAGCCTATTTGACTTTATACAGATTGCAGTCTCCTGGAGTCCCACAGAGTCGTACATGAATGCTAGAAAAAGCACCTATGTAAAATATGCTGGCCTGTCATAAGGCAAGACCAAACATGGTAGGGTGAGGCAGGGATGAAGCAAATGTCTCTCAGGTGTCACTCAAAATAATTGTTAGCTGCTACTAATAGGGCAACGTTCACTGGGAAGAATAAAATATCTCTGGAACCATCCTTATTAAGCCAAACTTAACAAGAATTTGCACCAGACAGTAGCTATGGAAGTCACTAATGAAAGTCCCTCCGACCTGGAGAAATGCCAACCCATGGAGGATGAATGTTTGTCTTCAGCCTTTGATACAAGCCCTTTCATATTTTCCCTATCATTGCAAACATTCTTGTAGTCTTCTGTCTATCACTGTTTTCCTTTTCTCCCTTGCCTTGTGTCCAAATCTCTCCTCTCACCCCACACTCCCAAAAGAAAGAGAGACTGAGGCTATAAAATAAAATATGCTACCTTTAATTACTTGAGAGATATAAATTAAAACATCTCCATCAGACAAGATACATTCCCTATTTCATTGATACTAGAAATGGAACAAACCCTTAGCAGAAGGGATAAGGATGGTCATAATGCCTAATTGGTCAATTTCCTTGTGTCTCCAAGCCTGAGAGCAGGCAGCAAGCTCTTTGCCTCTTCTGAGACTTTAAATGCACATCAATAAATGTTCATTCTAAATTAACTATACTTGGAAATAACTGATTTGTACTTATTTGAAAATTTCCTGGAAGGATCATGTTTGACTTGTTTTATTTATTTTTTTATTTCCAATGGTACATGCCCATGGCAAGTACTTAAAAGATAACAGTTTGCTGCACCAAAAGAAACAGTGGTTAGCTTAGGGCTAATACAGCCAGGCTAATGAGTTCAATCAGCCACTTGAGAAGCACATGGAGACAGGAAGAGGCTGCTGAGAGAGAGCAGATGAGTAAGATGAGTAAGTAAAATTCTATCGCTACTTCAGGAATAGTTGCTTACAAGCCAGTAGCATTTTCTTCCTATGTTGAGGGTAACTATTGATTTTTAACATAATCTGTACCTTCTTTAAAAATTTTCACAGGAGAAGCAGGACCAAAGCCTTGAATGTATTTATTTTCACTACCAAGACAATCAAGTGAAATACACTAGATGGAAGTGAATTTTTACCGGGACGGACAAGGCAATAGTGTGTGTGGGCTGGAGGGAAGGAGTGCTTATCATCATCTTCAAACTAATTAGGTATTGTTCCTGGCATGCCTGGTGATTCAGACAGTAAAGAATCTGCCTGCAATGCAGGAGACCCGAGTTTGATCCCTGGGTCGGGAAGATCCCCCGGAGAAGGGATAGGCTACCCACTCCAGCATTCTTGGGCTTCCCTCGTGGCTCAGCTGGTGAAGAATCCACCTGCAATGCAGGAAACCTGGGTTTGATCCCTGGGTTGGGAAGATCCCCTGGAGAAGGGAATGGTTACTCATCCCAGTATTCTTGCCTGGAGAATTCCATGGACAGAGAGGCGTGGTAGGCTACAGTCCATAGGGTCACAAAGAGTCAGACACGACTGAATGACTAACACTTTCACTGCTTTTCGCTTCACTTTCCTGGCATGCAGAGAACATACTTAGCAAAAGTAAACTGAAAAAAATGACTGAACAATGAATAAAAGAATTATGAGATCTCTGAGGAAACTGCTAGAAATTATCTGTATTCATTTGCTTATAATTTGCTTGTAATTTGACCATATCTACAAAAGCAGGGCCTTCATCTGACTTATGTCTAGGGCTTAAAATAGTACCTGATTCAGTAACTGATTGTTGGAATAAATATATGAATAAAAAAAATATATTTTCTAGTTGGAGAACCTAAAGTCATTTATTCAAAGTTGACTCTTCTTAGTACAATGTAAATTTTAAGAAGTACGAAATGGATAAATGTACAAGATAGGATAAATCCATGAGTATACCTAAACCTTCAACAAAAAGGAGACTTCACTCTTCCTTTCCAATGTAGGTGCCTGGTTAAATCCTGTGGACCTGATTAGAAAAGCTGACTTGTTGAAAAAGACCTTGATGCGGGAAAGACTGAAGGCAAAAGGAGAAAGGGGTGGCAGAGGATAAGATGGTTGCATAGCATCACTGACTCAATGGACATGAATTTAAGCAAGCTCCTGGAGATAGTGAAGGACAAGGGCGTGCTTCCCTGGGATGGGAAGCCTGGCGTGCTGCAGTCCTTGGGGTCACAAAGAGTCAGACACAACTTGGCAACTGAACAACAAATCCTGTGCCATGGCAACTGTTTAGTACGTGGTTATGAATCAAGAAAACTTTAGAAATTATTAGGGTTATGATAAAAGCAATTTATTTTTATTTTTCTCTTCTATCTGACCTCTCGGTTTTAGAGAGGTCAGATAAAATACGTATTTTATAAAATGACATATAGAGCACAATAGGTGGAAAATTTTAAATAAGATAAAAAATTTCAGAAGTCATACTTCTTAAGAAGGGGTAATATATAAAGGATAGGAATCCTTGTCTTTTGAAAGTAGTCCAGATTTGAGGGAAGGAAGGAAGGAAAGAGAAAGGGAGAAAGAAAGAGACACAGAGGGAGAGACTGATTTTACTTTCACTTGTTAAGAAAAAAAATCAAAGTAAAACAAACATGCCTGCAATGTCTCTGCAACAAAATTCAAGGCGTACACATGAAAACAAGAAAATATAAAATGAGATTAGTAGTCTATTTATATACCTATGTTTTTGATGATCTAGCTAAATTTACCTGGTAACAGTACTCTAGATCTGATTATTCATTGTGAAGAGAGTATTTACAAGGTAAAAGAACAAACCCATAATGATACTCCATAAGAGGCTTTGGGTTTTCAGGTTTTAACCATAAATAAACATGTATTAATTCAGTACTACATTAAAATGTTTAAAATGCATAGAATAACAACCTCTTTGAATACTGATGAGGAAATGCTTCAAAACAGGACTGAGGTTACATGAAGAGAGCTAAATACGAGTTAAGGATCATCTTTGGTATGCTTCAATAAAAGAATTACTGTTAGATCCTAGAGTGCAGAGGAACAGATGAGCCTGCTCCATTTTAAATCTCCTTTCTGAACGTGTTAGCACAGGGCAGAGGCTCCCTGCTGTGTCTCTGCACTGCCTTTGTCAGCTGTGGCCAACGCTATCTAGTGCCTTTAGTTCCTAGAATCAAGGGAGCTGAGGACCTGGGACTAAGTTTAAGCCAAGAGTGAGCCCTTTGTTCTTCCTCCCTGTTTGGGTCTTCCGGTCTTTAGGAAGGAAGAGAAAAAAACTAGATTAAGCAAAGAAGCGGTGCCAAGGGCTTGACTACCCTTAAGCAGATGGTGCTAAGAGTGTTACACCAAGTGGTCTTGAAAATATGACTGCTCAGTTGCTGGCTTCGAGCAATACATCTGGCCACACCTTATTGGCCACTGAGTGGTCAATATGATCAGATACTTTATAATATTACTGGAACTCCGTAGTTCTACCAAGTGCAGCACAGGACATTCATTCAACTGGTTCTGAAGGCATTATACACCTTATTTTTCATTAGATTTTAAAAGGTGATTTCTATCTAATTCACCCTCTTCCATACGCTGAATATTTCAGTTGTTCTTCTTATTAAAAAAACTTGTTGCTTTTACATATCAATATTTAATTTAGTAATCTGAGGCCACTTTCCTAATTTATCAGGTTTCTTCAACTCTCACTGGAGAATATTTATGGTATACCCCCTCTTAAAATTATCAACCATTTATAACACATTCAACTCCTTCAGGTCATTAATAAAAATACTGACTGCTAAGCCTTAAAACAGATTTCTTGCAGGACTGTTTTCAACATCCTTTCCCAACTTGACATAAGATCATTTGACTTCCCTTGGCTAAGTCTTGTTCATTTTGGAGCAAAAATTATGTAATCCAATAACGTTTAATTTTTTTAACCGAAAAAAAGATGCTATGCAAACTCTTAACATAAAATAGATGTGTACAATAATACAATCTGTATAGAACCTTGACAAATTACATTTAAAATGGAGAAGAGGATTTAATTCCTGGTAGAGTGCTTTGTGGTTGCTATGATCAGTTATCACATGCATGCCTTTTGAGGCTTAATTTTTAACACCTAAGAGATGTTGAAAGAAATAACAGCCTGTAATAGGATTCCACATTGGCAGACAAACACATATGTACCTGCGAGATTTTAAAAAATCATACTCATATGATGACAATTCACTTTTGGCATAAAAATAATAAAAGCTCAATATTTCATTTTCAAGTGAAAGTACTAGGCAATTCCATACATGAGACAAAAATACCTAACATGAATTTTTCTAACCATTCTTTTCAATATATAAACCATTTTATGGACAACATTTCTTTTGTTTCCTTCTCTCATAAGGCCTAGATTATGGTTAATATCTCATGACACCAAAAGTAATACTGCAACAGATATTAAAGTATTTTTTCAGCCACTTATGCTATAAAATATTAATTGTAAGCCTGTGTATGTGCTGTGTATACAAGGGATTAGGTAACTGAGTTCCTGCTCGGTTCTAAATCAATAAAAGATAACATGCACAGCATCCGTCATCATTTGCTCTTCCTTTAGTACATAATAACTGCAAGTGGAAGATTTTTAAAAATATATATTTAAGCACTCACGGAGATACATGCTGCAGAAGACGTAAGCAATACTCACCTAGGAAGGATAGGTTTTTCTCCAGAAGCAGGTCCCTCAACAGGACTTCATGCTCATGACCAATGGCACTGGGAAGTCTTAGTTAAGGAGCGTAACATTGGTAGAATTATACCACCAGAAAAAATTGCTAATACCAGGGCTATACTTTGAGATGAAATGGAAAGTAGAGGTAATTATAAACATCCTTTATGCTATGCTTAAAAACCCCTCAATTCAATTTAGGACCATTTATTAAGCACTAAGTGCAGTAAAGAATACCAACCAGATTTTGCCCTAAGAATTTCTAGTCTTACAGAGTTCCATAAATCTTCTGTGAGTTCACACTTGTCACAAAGTCAGCATTTAGTAGCTCTTATTTTCCCAGTCCTGATGCTGGGAAAGACTGAGGGCAGAAGGAGAAGAGGGTGGTCAGAGGATGAGATGGCTGGACGGCATCAGTGATGCAATGAACATGAGCTTGGGCAAACTCAGGGAGATGGTGAGGGACAGGGAGGCTTGGTGCGCTACAGTCCATGGGGTTGCAGAGTCAGACACAAGTGGGTGGCTGAACAACAACACTTCACTTCTAGTCTATGAGTGCTGATCTTCTGTGACTTGGGAAACCAAACAACTGACTTGTTGAGAAGGATATGTACTCTGGAGGAAAGACACCCCAGTAAATGGCTGTGGATTAGTGCGTGAGTTCAGAGGCTCTTTCAAGTCTTTCTCTTGTGTGTGCAAATTTTCACATTATATTGTGTGTATAAATATATACATATGCTCATATAAATTTTTTGAATGCTATTATGAAGCAGGCAGTATATTAAGTATGTTATTTTCAGTGTATTTACATATGTTATTTCATTCTCACAGTTATTATTATCCTTATATTACAGATGAAGAAACCAAGGCTTAAAAAGGAATTTATATAAGATCATATGGTCAATGTGTGCCAGAGCAGAGAATCAGAACAAAATCTCTGCAAAGCCTATGATCTCTGTAGAACTTCTTAAACATATTAAAATTTATTACATAAAAATAATGGATATTAGCTACTAGTTCTTAAATACCATATACTAAGCCATTGTGCTAGCACTCTGGGGTATCATTTTATTTAATCTTCACAACAACCACATGAGCAGGTACGACTACAGTCACAGGTACATTTTCACAGTTAAGGAAAGCAAGGCTCAGGAAGGCTGAGAACTTGATGACGGTCTCATGGCAGGTAAGTAATGAAGTCAGGAATGAGACCTGGAATTCTAGTCTATTTTCCAAAAGGATGAGAGTGTACAAAGTGTGAAAAGGAGTGTTATCCTATTCTCATACTATATTTTTGTCAAAGGTGTTTGGTAATACAGGCAGACTTTGGAGATACCATGGGTTCAGTTCCACAATGAAACAAATATTGCAATAAAGCAAGTTACATGATTTTTTTGGTTTCTCTGGGCATATAAAAGTTACTATTACATTATAGCCTATTAAGTGTTCAATAGCATTATATCTAAAAAATCATATACCCTAATTTAAAAATACTTTATTGCTAAAAAACTGCTACCATCACCTGAGCCTTCAGCAAGTCCTCATCTTTTTGTAATTATAATACCACAGGTCATCATAGCAAATACAATAATGAAAAACATTAAAATACTGTAAGAATTACCAAAAAGTGACATAGAGACATGAAATGAGCAAATGCTATTGGGAAAATGGTGCCAACTCAATGCAGGGTTGCCACAAACTTTCAATTTGTAAAAGACATAATATCTGCAAAACACAATAAAGTGAAGCACAATAAAATGAGGTGTGCCTGTAATTCTTTAATTCTCCATCTCACTAATGTCAACTTGGTCTTAACACTCCTTGGCTTAACAGGGATTCTTTAGTCCTGATCATGCACTAGAAGAATCCAATTTAAATCAAATAAAGCTTAAAAATTACCCTTAAAATTCATAGAGAATCATCCTGTCATTTATCAACACATACAAGTGGGTATTACTCAAATCTTAGAATTCAAGAGGTGGAACCACTCATATACATCATCAAAACAAGTCCCAAGTCATCATCACTGTCTTTCTCTTTCTGTTGTCCCTCCTCCCCATGCACGGGACTGTGCTTATTTCTCACTGAAAACAAATTTTTAAATCATAAAATTTCACACATAAATAGAGTCCACTGAAGACATCTGATGAATATCTCTCAATGGTCTCTCATTACTAGGGGCATCCCACGTTTCAGAACTAAATAATTTACTTCTAGTCCACATAAATGTGCTCTCACTTTTACTGCTGTGAATTATTTACATCTAAAATGTTGAATCATGAAACTGATGGTACAGGAGTGAAAACCACAGCACTTCGAGCTTCCTGTATCATTATCTTTCCCTGTTCCACAGTTCAGGTCTTTGTCTAACAGTTCTGTCCTGGAGTCACACTTTGGAAAGTTGAGGTGGCTGGTTTCTCACACCTTTTGTGTCTGTGAATATAACTTGTGGCAGGAAAATAACATGTGGGTGGACATGGTTATATAGGAAAAATTATAGTAGACGCCAAAAGAAAAAGCAAGCAATGACAATTCATACACTCTTTGCAATCTAGGGTGCTGTTTTGGTGTCTTATTAATAAATCACCAATTTACTTTACTCTCCTTACATAAATGCCTACACGTAACATTTTCATAATGGAGTAAAAGGTCTTATACCTATTCTATTTATTAAATGTGTGCTTTCTTTCTAACAAGATGATGTAATTTACCAAGAGTAAGCAATGTAAACATCACCAATTTA
This sequence comes from Muntiacus reevesi, assembly GCF_963930625.1. Classification (NCBI taxonomy): domain Eukaryota; kingdom Metazoa; phylum Chordata; class Mammalia; order Artiodactyla; family Cervidae; genus Muntiacus; species Muntiacus reevesi. Next base: position 31,329,144 of record NC_089255.1, on the reverse strand, counting down.
TCAGAACAACATACAAATAGCATTTGCACTCATATGAAAATCCAATCATTTTTATTCATGTGAAATAAAATAATTCCTGTTGATCAGCCTTGAAAACAGCTAAGCAAGTGTATTTACGTTACATTAAACTGCCACTATCTCAATGCAAAGATAGAATCAATTCTCTATAAACTTCCCAACCTGTTTCATTCTGCATGGTAAAAAGCAATCACTAATTTGAAACTTTGCAAAGATATATACATCTTGATTATGTTTTGTTTGATATAAACATGTATAAAATACAAAATATAGAATATAAAGTTTATAAAAACAGTAATTTTACAAGCAATAGGCTTAATGGAACTGTGAAACTGTAATCTAGCCAGTGAATACATTTTGTAGACATACATCATTATCTTTATCAATTGAAATCATGTACTACATTAAATTCTACTGGCAGTAGCACAACCAAAAAAGGAAAGTGAATGATGGCAAAAATATAAGGAAAATACTCCAAACCGAATTTATAATGCTTCATAAGCAGAAACACTTAAGACTTTCTCTATAATAATACCTATTATTGATGTATGGCAGTGACCATGGGGCAAAACTTGTAAATAACCTCACAAGCCATTTTCTTCACCAGCAATACAGCAATCTAGTTTCCCGTAAGCATCTCAACTATTACTGAAAAACAGCCTCCTGGCATTTACAAAGCAGTTGACTTCATACTTTAGTCCATGCATACATAATTAGATAGTTATATTTAAAATCAATATGCAATCCTTCAAAAGACATTATGCTTTTAAAACCTTAACTTTAAATTGATTTTTAACTATTTTATGTGCTTTAAAATTAACATGTAATTCCACCGCAGATACTCGAAGATGGTGTTAGTCGTTTTGTGGATGTGCTAAACTTTATCACTGGGGCAACGTGGGGGTTGGCATTCCGACAATTTCTAACACTATCATTAATTTTACACAGAAAATGGAAGCATAGTTTCACTTTGGTCTAATAAAAGGTTGAACTTACAACAACGCTATGCTTTTATTAAGTTAGACTGAGAGGAACAGATTAAGAGAATAAACATACAGAGGGCTATAATATAGATAGTGAATATTTTTAAAAGTGGGCTCTGTTGAAAGATTTATTTTACAAAGGTTAATTTCATGAAAAAAAGAAAATGAATCCATTTTTTTTCTTTTACAAAAATTTCACTAACTCTAAACCTTCATGAAACAAGGTGGAATACAAACATACACACACACACACACTTGACTAGCAAAGCTTCTAACAAAAAGCCTCCTGATTGGTAATCATTGAGTCATAACTGGTCACAATGTCATCTGTGCTAACAAAACCAAGGAAGGGCATGTTGTATTACTAAAAAATTAAGACTCGTGAACTTAGGTAGATGTCATTTCCATTAAAAATGACTATTTACTCTTTACATAGAATTTTTTTAGCCAAAGATTACAAAAATTCTTAGTGTAGCCACAATACTACTAAATGTATTGATTAACAATGTCCTCCTTCACAAAGTGGTTACTGTCCACTCAACTCCTGTTTGGGCTTCCCAGGTGGTGCTAGTGGTAAAGAATCCATCTGCCAATGCAGGAGACACAAGTGATGCAGGTTCAATCCCTGGGTTGGGAAGATTCCCCTAGAGTAGGAAATGGCAATCCACTTCAGTATTCTTGCCTAGAAAATCCCATGGACAGAGGAGCCTGGCGGGCTGCAGTTCACGGGGCCACAAAGTCGGAAACAACTGAAACACATGTGCGTGTACACACACACACACACACACACACACACACACACACACACACACACACACACACACACACACACACACACACACACACACACACACAAATCCTGTTTGACGAAGCAAGCGTTAACTCTTTAGTAATTTGAATGTCTTTAACGAAAAATGACTGGACATCTGTTCTCCTAGCCTTAAACTCAGTCCAGAGGGAAAAATTAGCTTGGTTTTCTCTAAAAATGTTTATTAGGGACCCAAGCGACAGCTGACAATATAATCAACATCTACGCAGTAAGAATCTACTGCCCTTTAAAACATGATGGTCTCTGGGGCAGTTTAATCACATCATCCCTTAACTACGGGCTCAAAATTTATTCTCAACTAAATTTGGTCCATTTTAAATAGAAATTTATTCATATTTGAAAAAACATTCACTGAAATGCTAAGATACATTTCAAGACAGTGTGCTACTTGCCCTGTGACTCTATCTTTAAATTCATTGAAAACCAAGCAGGCTGAAATAAGCATGTGAACATGCAACTGCTGAACTGACATCTTCCCAATGCCTATCTGATTTTTTTTTAAGCTGTAGAAAAGAATGGTCTGCAGTGACCCTCCAGTTGATTGAATATAAAATAGAAGAGTATGAAATGTGTTTTGTGAAGCAGAACTTTATGTCAGGTTAAAGCTAGACACATCTCCTCCACTGAGTCTAAGCTCGTCAATTGTGCACCTAAAATTTTATGGGAAAGGATACTGTTTGATGCAGTCCACCAGTGGTCCATAACAGCAGTCGTTCACGATGCACTGCAGACAAATAAGAGAAGGGATCTGGGATGGAGCGTCTACAAAAACTGTCAGACAATATCCTAAAAGCAGTAATTACTTTTCTTAAAAAATTTTTTTTAAAAAAAGCTATCAAAAGACTGTTCCGATTTAATCACAGAAAACAAAAATTGCATGCTTTTTATTCACTATAAAAGCAAGCTATTAAAAAGTGAAATGCTCTTCTCACAAATATTGCATTGCCATTTATGGTGCACCCTGACCTCAGTGATAGTTTATGATGACAGTAATTAAATGAGGTTTAAAATCCTTTACTCTGCTAGGCAGATAACAGCATTGCCACTGAAAATAGACAGCTGTGATTAATACCTGATAGACCTGATTTGCTAGAACTCCATCTGGAATCTGAGAAGGGTCCCGTAGCATACTATTTATAACAGACTTGGAGGCTGCAGAAGAAAAGAGATGAACTGTTAGCAGACAGTCAACATACTTTTAATACAACATGAAAAGTGACATATACCTATAAATACACAAACCATGAAAATGAAAACATTACTGATACTAATCATTTTTTTCCCTTTTTTCAAATCTCAGAGAAGCTTTTAATTAAAACACTTTGCCAAGTTTATAAGCCACACTGACAGATTTGAAGATGACCTAATTTTTCCAAGGTAAATTCACAAGTACAGACCTAAAGCATATGTCTCTTTGCAGAGAAATTAGCTTTGGAAAAGCCCACTTGGGGGAAAAAAAAACAATCAGAAAAGAAAATATTTTCCTTCGGCAGGTAAGTATGTTACAACCAAGCATATGTAGCTGGAGAGTTTAGAGAAGGCAGGTCAGATTCAAAGACTTCAGTGACGTCAATAAAAATTACCTTCAGCCAAGAAAGCATCTCTGAATATAAACCTTTCTGAAATAATTCTCAACTGCCATGAAATGTTATGTCCATTTCACAGGTAAGGAAAGTAGGTAAAACTGACACAATTGAGCAAACCTTAAATAAGAGAAAATATATATATATACACACACAATTGTATATTTATATACAAATTTTTGTCCCAAAATATGTCTCATCATACCCAATTGCAAATTAAATTGACCTTATCCCGGGGGACTGCAAGGGAAGGGGCTATAGGAGGCATCTTATGAAGTGTGGTATCAGATCACACCTTTTGAAAAGCGAGGCATGGATCCTGGCCTCATTGCTTACTGGAGGCATGCAGAAGCCAGACTGGCCAGAACTCCTCTTCCTCAGCATGGGAGGAAGGCAAGTCTCTAGACTGAAGCTAAGTCAGGTGTTGCCTAAGAATCAATTCTTTCAAGTCCTCCAGTGGAATCATTCACAAACATTTAGCAAAATACCTTATAGGGTCTGATCCATACAAGCACGAACTAAAAAACATACTGGGTAATTATCTAGTTAAGAGAATAAAAACATGCCACAGAGCTACATCATCATTCTGGCTCTGAGATAGTTTTTCGTTCTTTTTTTTTTTTTTTTGAATGATTATGTTCTTTATCAAGTTCAGTACCATAAGAACACTGACAGATATGATAAATGTTAGGAAATTCTGTGGAAAGAAATAGGGAAATGACATCTTTCTCACTTAAGCACGGTGCACAAGGAAATGAGTGCACAAGGAAAAAAATGAAGCACAATTATTTTAATTATTTGCTATTCTTAGTTACCTAACTGCATGTATATAACACTGCTATCTAGTGAGTTGCCATGTGTAAATATGTTTGCACTGCAAGTGGGGAGGCATATCTGGAGTCTCAAAAACATCATCATCACTGGGGGAATACTATGCAGCTTTGCAACCTGGCAAGTTGTTGAGCCTCTCAAATTCAGGGTCTTCATCTGTAGAATGTGATAATGTTATCTGACCTAACTACCTTTAAGGGTTCTTATATGAGTCCCTAGAGAAAACAGTGATGACACTATTGTTCCAGTTATTTTATTAAAGCAATAATAAGTAATAGCAAGAAAAAAATCAGCCTTACGCACTGACTCTGAATAAGCTTAAGTTCAGTTCAGTCACTCAGTTGTGTCTGACTTGGCAACCTCACGGACTGTAGCACGCCAGGCTTCCCTGTCCATCACCAATTCCTGGAACTTATGCAAACTCACGTCCATTAAGTCAGTGATGCCATCCAACCATCTCATCCTCTGTCATCTGCTTCTCATCCTGCCTTCAATCTTTCCCAGCATTAGGGTCTTTCCTAGTGAGTCAGTTCTTCACATCAGGTGGCCAAAGTATTGGAGCTTCAGCATCAGTCCTTCCAGTGAATATTCAGGACTGATTTCCTTTAGGATGGACTGGTTGGATCTGCTTGCTGTCCAAGGGACTCTCAAGAGTCTTCTCCATCACCATAGTTCAAAAACATCAATCCTTCAGAGCTCAGCTTTCTTTATAGTCCAACTCTTACATCCATACATGACTACTGGCAAAACCACAGCTTTGACTAGACGGACTTTTGTTGGCAAAGTAATGTCTCTGCTTTTTAATAAGCTGTCTAGGTTGGTAATAACTTTTCTTCAAGGAGTAAATGTCTTTTAATTTCATGCCTGTAGTCACCATTTGCAGTGATTTTGGAACCCAAAAAAATAAAGTCTGTCACTATATCCACTGTTTCCCAATCTATTTGCCATGAAGTGATGGAACCAGATGCCATGACCTTAGTTTTCTGAATGTTGAGTTTTAAGCCAACTTTTTCACTCTCCTCTTTCACTTTCATCAAGAGGCTCTTTAGTTCTTCTTCACTTTCTTCACTTTCTGGTGTCATCTGCATACCTGAGGTTGTTGATATTTCTCCTGGCAATCTTGATTACAGCTTGTGCTTCATCCAGCCTGCATTTCACATGATGTACTCTGCATATAAGTTAAATAAGCAGGGTGACAATACACAGCCTTGATGTACTCCTTTTCCTACTTAGAACCAGTCTGTTGTTCCATGTCCAGTTCTAACTGTTGCTCCTTGACCTGCATACAGATTTCTCAGGAGGCAGGTCAGGTGGTCTGGTAGTCCCATCTCTTTAAGAATTTTCCATAGTTTGTTGTGATCCACACAGTCAGCAGATGTTTTTCTGAAACTCTCTTGCTTTTTCAGTAATCCAATGGATGTTGGAAATTTGATCTCTGGTTCCTCTGCCTTTTCTAAATCCAGCATGAACATCTGGAAGTTCATGGTTCACATACTGTTGAAGCTTGGCTTGGAGAATTTTGAGCATTACTTTGCTAGTGTGTGAGATGAGTGCAATTGTGTGCTAGTTTGAACATTCTTTGGCACTGCCTTTCTTAAGTTAGACTTAATTATTTCAGAAAGAAATTACCATGGTTTAGTGGAACAAAACCTGGGAATACAAAGCAATGAACTGTCTTACATTGCTCTCACATGCTCAGTCGGGTCTGACTCTCTGTGACCCGATGGACTGGAGCCCACCAGCTCTTTTGTCCATAGGATTCTACAGGAAAGAATACTGAAGTGTGTTGTCATTTCCTTCTCCAGGGGGTCTCCCTGACCCAGGGACCAAACCTGGGTGTCCTGAATTGGCAGGCAGATTCTTTACCCACTGAGCCATTGTAAATTTACTGTTTTCCCAACTTAATTCTAAGGCCAGGCCAGTAGGAGGGGACCAAAGCAATCACTCACATACTGGTCACCTTCTCTGAGGGACTGCACTCACTCTGATCTGCTACTCAGTCATCGGGTAGCAATGGCAGACACACTCCTTTGCAGCACCCATGATGCTATCAGTATCTCATGGAAATAAAGCACCTTCTCCACATGTTCCTGGTCACTGCTAGGTTGTTACACTGCTAACCCTCATACCCATGTGAGAAGAAGATTATTAAATGACCAGACCACATACCTAAAAATATGCTATTTCCCTATCCTAGGGAAAATTACTGACCTCATGTCAAACTATATGCAAACTCACTGCTAAAATCATAATGGTCCTTTTTAAAAAAGGAGACACAATACCCTAGGACAGAAAAAAAAAAATTAGGTCATTTGTTTTATGAGGGAAGAAAGGGAAATCTTACAGGAAAAAGAAACTGATGACATCATAGTTTTCCTCACAATATACATTATAGAACAGTGTGCTTATCAGAAGTAAGAATCATAGCCAATAAACTTAAAAAAATAGTTTGAATATATTGAATAGAACACTATTCAAATCAAAGGAAGCTTGCAAAGGGAAGTCAGTGATTTTAAATTGAATAGTAAAAACTATATATTGAGTCCTCGTTCATTTAAAACTCAAGAAAATCTCTTTTCTCTTCTCACAGCTGGCTGTTTCTCAGAACAGGAGAGAAAGTGCTAACACACAGGACCTCCAGGTCAAGGCTCCAGATGCAGGACATATCTGCCCTCCATGTCTGGGTATTTGCACTCAGACTTGAGTAGGTCTACCTCCCAGATCAAGCCAGAGTGCAAGCATAAATTTACACACGAACTCTGAAGCTTAGGAAATGCCCAGTGAGGGAAATGAGAGTCGCTCAGTCATGTCTGACTCTTTGCAACCCATGGACTATACAGTCCATGGAATTCTCCAGGCCAGAATACTGGAGTGGGTAGTCTTTCCCTTCTCCAGGAGATCTTCCCAATCCAGGGATTAAACACAGGTCTCCCGCATTGCAGGCAATTCTTTACCAGCTGAGCCACTAGGGAAGCCTAGGAAATGCCAAAGGGAAGAATAACAACAACCAGATAAGGAAAAGCAATTGGACAATCTTGGGGTGGCTGGAGATATGAGGCCTCAAGGAAGCCCATGCCTTTCATGGAAACTGTCCCTAGGCAAGCCATGACTTTCAGCCACTGTGCATCCATCTATTGTGACCATGTGTGGATAGGAGTCTTGTTCTCTCCAACCACTGCTAAAGGCATTTGTTCTGTTGATTTCACAGTTTAACCTTGCCACTGCTTTAACTGCTGGGATTTGAAGTACAAGCCTGTTCAAAGCAGGAATTAATGAGTCCCTTGGAGCAAGATGCACTAGAAGAGGAGAAAACTGGTACCTGTTAAAGCACACTACACAGAATACAGCGCAATAGGCAATGCCTGGACTATGACACGCATGTGTGTATGCTAAGTTGCTTTAGTTGTAGCTGACTCTTTGTGACCCCATGGACTGTAGCCCATCAGGCTCTTCTGTTCATGGGATTTCCTTCTCCATATTGTGGAATATCTCGAACACAAAGAGGGCAGGATCCTAATAGAGTAAACATCCACATCCCACCTTTCTGGGCTTCCCAGGTGGTGCTAATGGTAAAGAGACCACCTGAGCATGCAGGAGACGTAAGAGACCTGGGTTTGATCCTTGGATTGGAAGGATCTCCTGGAGGAGGGCATAGCAACCCACTCCAGTATGCTGGCCTGGAGAATCCACCTTTCTGAATTAACTTTTGGACTGGCAACTAATACTAAGATAGTCCAATACTAATTTGTGTAAACTTTTAAATTCATCAATCTTGCTAGAGATTGCTTTATTTGTATTTTCAAGAAACCAAATTTCAGGGTTTTTTTCTCTACTACTCCACTTCTTCAAAATTCATTTAATTTACTCTTTTGTGATCATTGTTGCCCTCTTTCTTCTTTGAGTCTACTACATTTATTCTTATTAATACCTTCCTATGTTTATTAAATAAAATTTCAAGCTTTAACACATTTTTTAAGACTATAATTTTTCCTCTAAATTCTCTTTTAGCTGCATGCCACAACTTCTGCTGTCACAGATATTTTGTAGTTTCCATTATGACTTAAATTTTTGATTCATATATTATTTTAAACATTTCATTTTTAATATTCCAATTTGATTAGATTGTGGAAACCCCCAAATTATTTTAATTTGGAAGTATATGCTTGACTTTCTTTGTGTTTTTGTATGTGACCCAATTTTTATGAATGTTTTAAAAATCACTGTAGTTCCTATTTTAGAGGTACAGGGTTCAGGTATGTCTAATATATCAAGATTTTTAATTGTAGTATTCAAATCTTCTATATTATTACTAACATTTTCCAAACTACATTATGTACTATTCTACTTATATGTCAATCTGTCAGCTTCTCCATATAATTCTGTCAATGTTTGCTTTCTATAATATAGAAAGTAAATATAGAGGCTACATTGTTGGGTGTACAAACTCATTGTTCTGCATACACTTCTTAGAAATTTTGTCTTTTGGCATCGTCATGACCTTTAAAATCTCATGTGTGTGTGTTAAACATAACATTACCTAATGGTGATACTGCTACACCACTTTTCTTTTGAATAGTATCTATCTAACACATCTGGTATTTCATTTCTTTAAACTTCACTGCATCATTACGTCTTAGGTCTGACTCTTAATAGCATTTAGCCAGATTTCCTAAAATCAAATTTGGAAATCTCTCCTTTTTCCAGAGTGAGTTTAATCTACCTGTAACTGAGACATCTGGAACTACCCTACCCTCTTACCTTCCACGCTCTGGTAACCATTTTCCTCCCCTTTCCTATTTACTACCTCTGAACTGGTTACATTTTCTTTATGCCCTCTTTCTCTCTTTATTCTCTGAAAAGTATCAATAATATGCTTTTTTAAATTTTTATTTGTTTTTGGCTGTCCGGAGTCTTCATTTCTGTACTTGCGGTGGGCAGGGGCTGCTCTTCGTGTGGTGGGCTGGCTTCTCATTGCAGTGGCTTCTCTTGTTGAGCAGCACTGGCTCTAGAAGCACAGCCTTCAGTAATTGCAGTGCATGAGATTAGTTGTTCTGCAGCATGTGGGGTCCTCCTGGACCAGGGATTGACTCTGTGTCCCCAGCACTGGCAGGCAGGTTCTTAACTACTGCACCACCAGGGAAGTCCAATAATATAGTTTGTATCTACTTCTTTAGCAGTTCTCTCAAAAATTTTTCTAATCTATTCATACCTCCTTGGCAATTCTTAGTGTAAGGAACTTAGAATGCACTCATTCCAACCAGAAAGTCCCCCTTCTTCATCAGCTTCCATGATACCATGCCTATTAGTTTTGTCTGACCATCTTGTTTGTAAACACAATTTCCTAGTTAGTTTCTGTGATGGTTAATTTTATGTGTCAACTTTATTGGGCAACAAGGTGACACATTTTGTCAAACATCACTCTGTATGTTTGTAAGGGTATTTCTAGATGAGATTCACATTTTATTTGGTAGATTGAATAAAGCAGATTGCTTTCCCTGATGTGGGGGTAGGCCTCATCCAGTCAGCTGAAGGACTGACTAGAAGAAAAAGGATAAGTAGAACAGAATTCTTTCTGTCTGACTGCTTTTGATTTGGGACATCGGCATTCTCCTTTCTTTGAACTAGACCTAAAATATTGGCTCCTCTTGAGTCTCACGTCTGCAGGTCTTTGGACCAGAACTAGGCCACTGGCTGTCCTTTGTCTTTAGCTTGCTGACTAACTATAGATCTTGGGATTTATTAGCTTCTATTATCATGTGAACTAATTTCTTATAATTTCTTTCTCTCTCCCCTGCCATCTCCCTCTCACACTCTGTCTCTCTCTCTCTCTACACACACACACACACACGCACACACACACACACACACACACACGGTTCTGTTTCTCTGGAGAAGCTTCACTTACATAGTCCCTTTCTACTTTTAAAAGTATTTTTAAACATTCGATGTTTATTTAAATTTATCAACATGTTTGTCAATTTCCTTTTTTAGCACTGCTGCTTGAATGCCACATTCCAATTTTAGATTCAATATTCAAAATTGGATATTGTTACTAAAGCACCTCATTTATTAGTGCTTCCAGCTCGGATCACTGAGTAGCAAGATCTTTGGTTCTGCCTTATCTGAAAATATCTTCACTGAGTTCTCAGGTTTTTTTTTTTTATTTTTTTTTGAGTTCTCAGTTTTGAATGATAATATAGCTGGGTATAGAATCACATGCTAAGAATCAGCTATTTGAAGATATAATTTCATTGCCTCTTGACATCTATTACTGATAAGAACTCTATTGCCAGATGAAGAGTTGAAATTAGAGTACATTTATAAAATAGAATATTACTCAGTCATGAAAGGAACAAATTTGAGTCAGTTGTAGTGAAGTGGATGAATCTAGAATCTCTTATACAGAGTGAATTAAGTCAGAAAGAGAAAAAGCAAGTATTGTATATTAATGCATATATGTGGAATCTAGAAAAAAGGTACTGATAAACATAGTAGAGAATGGATTTGTGGACACAGTGGGGGAAGATGAGGCTGGGAAGAGTTAGGAAAGCAGCACAGATGTGTGTGTGTGTGTGTGTGTGTGTGTGTGTGTGTGTGTGTGTATACTGTCATGTATAAAAAGGATAGTGTGAAGTTCCTAAATAACAAAGAGCCCACCCGAGAGCTCTGTGATGACTAGAGGAGTGGGATGGGGGGAGGGGAGGAAGACTCAGGAGGGAAGAGATATAATTATAACTGATCCATGCTTGTGAACAGCAGAAACCAACACAAAATTGTAAAGCAACTTTCCACTACTAAAAAAATAAATAAAATTTAAAAAAGAATTCTACTTTCAGTCTAATAGTAACCTCTATACAGGTAGTTTGTCTTTTATTTCTGGTTGCTATTAGAATTTCCTCTGTTATTCAAGTTTCATCACTGTGAACCTGGACATGGCTCTTTTTATTTAGCCTGCTTGGAATTAGCTATTTTTCATGAGTCTAAAGATGAACACATTTAACTAGTTTGAAAAAAATGAGCCATCTTAGCTTTGGTCTCCAATTTTTTTGGAAAGCTTACATTAGACATCTTTTAGGAGGTCTTATATCTCCTGTCTCCTACTCCTATAAAGTGTTTATATTTTCCATCTCTTGTGTTATACTAAAGTTGATTTCTTCAGATCCATCCTAGAATCCACTAACTTTTGTTCTAATATAATCTTCCAAATTTGATTTCTTGTATGTAATTCAACAGTTTACTCACCAAATGAGCTTTTAACTTCAATGACAATTATTTCATTTCTAAATTTTATTTTTGTTTTTTAAATGTGTTTTTCATATAATTTTCTTTTGTTTATCCAGTTATGGTCTTTCTTTTCACTTATTCAATCAGCTTATATATTAATTTTGTAGCTTTCAAATGTCATTTTATAGATTAAATTTATAGGATCTTCATTTTCTCATCTCTAGTCCATAGTATACCATTTCTCTACCTATCTATCGACCTGCCCACCTATTTACCTATCTTCCCTATGATAGTGGTTTCCTCACTTGCTTTGTAAATTTTACTGTGAGCTTATTTTCAGAAAGAACTGTTTGACCTGCATTGTGAAAATAACCATGACAAAGTAGTTTCACGTTTACTTTTGCAGAGACTAGTTTTATTGTTAATTTCTTAGCTCAGACTTCCTACAGTAAATAAGAGTACAAATCTGAACCTATACCCACACATGGTTGACCTATTTCTAATTTCACTCTCCCCTACTAATACTCTAAAACCCAAGTCCATATGCAGTTACCAAGCCTCCCTGACATTTTCTCCAGGCAAGTGGAGTTTCCCAGTCTTTTTTTTTCCTAACGGTTTGGGTTACATGTTCAATTCCAACTCCTGGTTGCACATCTTTCCCTACTGGGGGGGAGTGGTGTGGGGTTTAAAAATCCCAGCCCTAAAAAAAAAATCAAAATAAAAAAATAAAAATCCCAGCCCTGGCCTTTTATGACTGCATCTAAAGCTAACAATTCTTAGAGACTTACACAGTGTAAGCCCCTGTTCACCACTCCAAATACACATTCTCTCTTCACTTTTTGTAATTAGAGATTGAACTTTTTGGTTTGAACTTGATTATGTATTTTAAAAGATTTCTTTGTTGTTTATTTGGTCTATCATTTCTGTGTCTTTGTCATGGCAACACAGCCCAACAACCAAAAATTATTTTGTTATGCTGCTGAAGTTTTTGGAAACCCTCCAATAGGAAGTTTAAAAGAAAGCTTATTTGTTTGTTATTTTTCTGGAGTTAAAATTATATAAGTATATATATTTAAATAAAGTCCTCCCATAAAGTTGCAGCCCCAAACAATCGCAAGAAGGGCAGGTGGCAAATATGTTGAGCAGGCTGGAGAGTGGAACTACCAAAATCATTCGTGAAGTCCTCTCTTTTGCATGGTGTTTGAGCCAGGCAGAGGACTGGGAGAATGGTCAGTGGGGGCTAGAAAATAAATTGTTACCCTGACCCTTCCAAAGCCTGCTACCATGTCACAGACCAAAGCAATGCAGTAATCAACAAGCTTGGGAAACAAGACAACTTGTTTCTGGGAGGTTGGGAATCAGTTCCTTTGCCTTCTTAGTCTTGCATTTTTTTGGTGCATGTGGTGATGTGTGGCAGTGTATGTGTGTGTGGCAGGAGGGGGGTGTTAAATACCAATTTCCTTACATGCTCATTATTTGGCAATTTGGGCTAGACTTGATGAAGACAGCTTCTCCTTATGTGGTGTTAAGTGGAGTAGATCATTTGGGTGCTGGACAATTTGCTTTCATGATGACTCACAGCTCTGGCAGATCTGTGCTTGCTGTGATACCAGCCATGACTGTGGGGAAGGGGCTTTGGTTTTTCCCCATTTGGGTCTGTCTATGGTCTGCCTGAACTTCCCCCTAGAACTGATAGGTAGGTTCCAAGTGTAAGCATCCCAAGGAACCAGGCAGAAGTTTATGGCTTCTTAGAATCTAGCCTCAGATGTTATACGAGAAGATCATAATTTTTATTTACATCTTCCTCACAAGAGGGAAAACACACCTTCTGAAGGAAAGGTAAACTTGCAAAGTGATGCAGTATAATACCTGCAAATGGAGAGACCATGTGGAACAGTGGTTATGCACTGAATCTAGAATCAGATTTGGTTTGGCTCTTCTACCTGCTAGCTGTGTCATCTTGACAAGTTATAATTAATGTTTGTGACCTTCAGTCCCCTCTTTGGTAAAAGAGTGTAACATTGATGCTCACTTTGCAGGCTTATTGTGATGATGGAATAATACACAAAAAACACAAATGTGCTATTTGAGACTTGAGCTGTTACAGTTGTTAGGTTGTTGCCTTAGTTGGTGTTAGATCACACCATGGCCGGCTTTCTGCCTCCCAACATCACATCGTCATTATTTGTTACTTTCTGTGGTCCAGAGGGTTAAACACAGAAAGACTTCATGAGGTGTGTGTTAAGTCAGGAGTCTGCTTTTACCAGGCACCTGTTGCCACAGCCTTGGAGAGACAGCAGAAGTGAGTCTATCCTACATACAAACTGGGGCGAGGCCAGATTCCCTCTTCTTACACATCTGCCCCGACCCACCCCTTTGTGGGATTCAGGGTGTTCCACCTAGAATCAAACATGTTTTCTGGAAAGAACCTGGTGGAAATCCCTATAATCACAGAAGAAACAGATTCCACACTTCTACCCCCACCCCACCCCCATGCCCAGCTTAGGTCATTTCAAGCACCAGCAATCAAGCAAGCAGACACTCTATCCAAATCACTAACACTCACACCCATGTTTAGAACTACTCTTGTCCTTAGTGTAAGCTCAGATAAGCAACCAGCTACTGCAGAAAGGAACCAAGGAAAATAAGCAGATGAATCATCTACACTCTTAAGGTCGCTGGAAGTCCTGCCCACTGCAAAGGGTGCCATCTGCTCAGGTTACACCTGGATAAAACAAAGACAAGACCCTATATAGCTGAGACCTCTAATCCAGTGTCATCAATGGACTTAAGCATGACAGGTGAGCCAGCATGGGGCTGACTATACACTGGATAGTAGCAATCAGGAGAGAAAACAAGATGAAGTGGGGGATGGATGCTACGGGGATAAAGATGAGATTGGTCATTTGGAAAGAAAATTGATGTGCAGATGGCATGATGGTGTTAGAATCTGGTTGTCCCTCCACTGAAAAACAAACAAACAAAACAATCCCTTCAGTTGAAAAGCTGGATGGGGAAGATGGCACACCAAGACTTCATCACATGAGTGCTCCAGAGGCAGAGCTCCAGAACAGCAAAGCCTAAAATACCAGCTAGAATTGGATCACCTCCTCAAATGCTTAAGGTATTTGGATATCAAGGTTATGAATGTCCCAAGTTATATATCCATGGAGTTGGTTTGCCAGTGTCTTTTCTGGACAATCTCAACATTGCCCGTGGTGTATAGGAGCCTGCTTTCTCTTACAGTTGCAAGTATGCCTCTTGAGAATTCCAGGCAGCTTGCTAAGCTTTCCTGCAGCACAGGAATGATCTCTAAAGCAGTCTGATCCCATTCGACAATTTGAATAAGAAATATCTTTCAACATTAGGGAATCCTATAGGGACAAATTATAATTCTGCCCTCTAACTAGCACATAATCATGTAAGAAATAACTTGAATGAGAGTCATCAAAAAAGTATTATGTAAGGACGAAAGGAAGAAGTCTTCAAAGCATGAATATTCACACTGATGGGATTCTTGTCTCAGGCAACTTCTAGCTCTACAGCCAGTACACACCATCAACTCTTATTCAACGAACAAACATTCAACAGAAATTTATTCAGCACATGGTTAATGCCAAGAACATACTTAACTGTACCACAGACTCCATCCTCCAAATCTGGACATTCTTCTGAATCTTTCCCTTGGCCAAAACCTCAAAGTTCAGCTCAATTCTCACCTCCTCCAGTAAAGTTTTTCATTAATTCTTCCAATCCACTTGTTCTCCTCTCCCTCATATTGTGGAGTGGAGTGAACTCATTGTCTACTGATCATTTTGCACTTGATTAAATAAATGGCTCCCCTGGTGGCTCAGAGGGCAAAGCACCTACCTGCTGGATTCGATCCCTGGGTGGGGAAGATCCCCTGGAGAAGGAAATGGCAACCCACTCCAGTATTCTTGCCGGGAAAACTCCATGGATGGAGAAGCCTGGTAGGCTACAGTTCATGGGGTCACAAAGAGTGACTGAGCGACTTCACTTTGTCACTTTAAATATTACTTTGTCGCCTATTGACATAAGAGTGATCAAGATGCTAAGACTTGAAACCATGACATCTTTAAAAAAAAATGTGAAGGAAAAGATAATATTTAGTGTAGCACAAGAAAAAAGGTATCATACTTTCTCAATGTTACCTTTATATATCCAAGGACTTTTATATGCACTATTAGGCTCATCCTGTGATCACAACAGGATTAAACTTACAAGTTTAATACTGGTTCTGAAGCCATAAGGTTTCAGATTTCAGCCTGACCCTGTGTTTGGTCTACCTCCATCTTTCTTCCTTTCTTTTTGGTTTGTTTTATTATGGCTACCCTCAGGACACTTTTAGACACTTTTTTCTTAACTGCTTCCCAACAAAATGTTGTTGTTGTTGTTGTGCAGTTACTAACTCATTTCCAACTCTTTGCAACCCTATGGACTGCAGCATGCCAGGCATCCCTGTCCTTCAATACCTCCTGGAGTTTGCTCAGACTCATGTCCATTGATTTGGCGATACCATCCAACCATCTCATTCTCTGTTGCCCCTTTACTCCTCTTGCCCTCAGTCTTTCCCAGCATCAGGGTCTTTTCCAATGAGTCTGCTTCTCCCATCAAGTGGCCAAAGTATTGGGGCTTCAGCATCAGTCCTTCCAATGAATATTCAGGACTGATTTCCTTTAGGATTGACTGGTTTAATCTTGCTGTCCAAGGGACTCTCAAGAGTCTTCTCCAGCACCACAATTTGAAAGCATCAATTCTTGGGTGCTCAGCCTTCTTTATGGTCCATCTCTCACATCCATACATGACTACTGGAAAAACTACAGCTTTGACTACACAGACTTTTGTCGGCAAAATTATATATCCACTTTTTAATACACTGTCTAGGTGTGTCATAGCTTTCCTTGCAGGAGCAAATGTCTTTTAATTTCATGGCTGCAATCATCATCCACAATGATTTTGGAGCCCAAGAAAATAAAATCTGCCACTATTTCCATTTTCCCCCTATCCATTTGCCAAGAAGTGATAGGACCAGATGCCTTGATCTTTGTTTTTTGAATGTTGAGTTTTAAGCCAGCTTTTTCACCCTCCTCTTTCACCTTCATCAAAAGGCTCTTTAGATCCTCTTTGCTTTCTGCCATTAGGAAGGTATATATATTCTGCATGCCTGAGGCTGTTGATGTTAATGCCACAAATATACCAGATATCTGGTTATGCAATATCACTATCTTTGAGAACGCATGGTTCACATGGAGAACTAAGGAACTGCTTGTGTCAGGATACTTGGTAAGATGCCTGAAAGCAAAAATATTTCTCAGCTATCACCTCAAAATTGCTCTACACAAATAGCTACTCAACAAATTGCTGACCAAATTATTAATGAACTACTCAAAACCCAATTCCCTATTGTTACAGCAATTCTTAGGTAGTCAAATGGACTTGACTTAATTTGAGCTTTTCTTGTTAAAAAAAAAGTAGGTGCTTCAAAAAACTGTTTCAGAAAGAGCAGACTAAGAGGTTGTTGTACATATAGGTCTTTAGATAAATGTTAACAACATCTAATGTCTTATCTTCCAAAGAGAAGAGTGCTTAACACTGCCACAGGAGAAGTGACTTTACTATAACAAAAGAACTGCTCAAACAGTTAAATGGTATTCAAACAGGTATCTATTTATGGCAAGAAAATCTAATTTATTATTTATGATGGAATTATAAATTTCCCTTTGGAAATATAATTAAGAAAGTGACATTTAAAAACATCAAGTAAATACAGTATCTTTATTATTAGTGCATATGGTGTTATGTGGATATGGTAAAACTAAAATTTCAGAAAACCAGTCTAATACTTATACCAAGTCATTTGAACATTCAGGAAGGTGGGGTTACTTAGCCTATCTATAATGAGTGTCCACTTCTGAAAAGGAATACCAGCAACCATTTACTGAGTGTTTATTGTGTACTGGGCACCACTCTAAACCCTTCACACGCATTAAGTCAACAAATTTTCAGTATGTACTCACCAGGAGGCTATCCTTATCTTAGATATGAAGAAACTGAGGTATCAGAGATTTAAATAACTTGCCCAAACTCCCACTCTTAGTTAGTGGTGGAGCCACGATATCAACACACAAACCAGTTGGGCTTGTAGTTACCTGGCTATTCTCCACCACTATTCCCATGTTAGTCAAAGGTGATCTGAAACGTTTCCGATCAAGGCATCATATTTATAAGAACTGATCGTTTCCTACCTGCTAGATGTCCCTCCAATTCAAATACTAGCAATTAAAGTTTCAAGACACTTCGAGCTCCAGGTAGAGAAAATACAGGGCCCTGTAATGAAGATGAGCTCTCTTTTCTAAGCTTACTGGGGCCCAGCATGTCAGACGACATTGAGATTTGAGTCACAGATAAAGAGAAGAATGCAGCTCAAGGTCAGGGGAGAAAGTTAATGGCAGCAAAGGCCTACCAAAATCTTCTGGGGCAGCCAGAAAATCCAGCAAGATCACAAGGGTCTTATGTGATATAAAAGAGAAAAAATGGATGCTCTTAAAAGAGATACTGCAGCTGGTATGATTGAGTTTGTAGTGGTTGGTGAGACAGGGGTAAGTCTCCGCTTTACAAGTTGATGACTTCAGGAAGCCTTTCCAGGGTTAGTCTGCTCATTTATATCTCCGGTGCTGGCAAAGACCCACACCACACCATGGTGTCTGCCGCAGTGCATAATTAGAAAGCAGTTAATTCCAAGTCATTAAAAGTGCTGCCCAGGATTGGAAGGATTCATGGAAGGGGAGACAGTATGAAGGCATGAACTTGCACTCTTTTGGGCAGGCTCCCTAAGCTAATAGGAAAAGAACAAACTAAACCCTAAATTTCTTAAATTTTACGAGAAGGGTCAATGGGGAAGCAGA